>NW_020447752.1:926413-1003857 GCF_003343035.1 Apteryx rowi
GTGTCCTCATCTCCCCTCCCGCCGTCGCCGTGAGGGGCCGGGCCCTCCCTCGGAGGCCTCGGGGCGCCCCCCAAGCTGAGGGGGCGGCCGGGGCCCCGCCGGGCCCGGGTGCCAGCCCGGGGCCTCTGTGAGGGTGGTGCGCCCGCCCGGCAGCCCCCTGCCCCGCAGCCCTCTGCCCCGCCGAGGCCTTTTGGCATCTCTTCTGTCTCCCCTGCAGAGGGTTTTTCCAGGCCACAAGCATGAGTGACCAAATCAAGTTCATTGTGGAGAAGCTCAATCAGGAGCCCTTCAAGAAGAACTACAATTTAATCACGTTCGACTCCTTAGAGTCGATGCAGCTGTTGCAGCTGCTCAGTGATGTGCTGGGGGAGATTGACCCAAAGGTAAGGAAGGAGATCAGCGGTGTTCAGACGTGGGTGACAGAGAACATCTTCTTAAACGGGCTTGCCACAGGAATTGCGCAGAATGCTTTTATTTAGGGCCAGCTCTGTATATCTCGTGGCATGTTTGGTTTACCAAAATAGCTTTTATGAATCTTCACGGAAATAAATGTGCCTGGCAAGAATCCTCGCTGTCTATGTACCTACTTGTTTTGGGGAAACTAGCAAATGTTTCTTGGGCCAGAGATACTGGATCCTTGTCCCCCAGAGACTGATGACTCTATATTTTTTTCCTTGGGAATCATGATACAGATCCTAACTTTGTTCATACTGACAATGATCGCGTTCTTAAGACAAAAGTCAGGCCGTGTCTTGCTCACATATCCAGGGCAGGAATTGATCAAGATCTGAACCTCGTGATTCAGCTGTAGCAGTGGATATTGACTCCCTCTCCCTTGAGGCTACCAAAGCTGTGTGTAGGAGTGGAAGCTATCATTCATACACGTGGGTCTCAGAAACATGCACCCTGTCGTGCCAGCATTGGTGACTTCTGAGGTGAAAGCAATCAGTTTGTCTGTGTAGATGAGGACTCATTACCAGGAAGAATGTATGCCTGAAATAAAGTTACCTGAACACATGGTTAGAGAAGAGTCCATTAGAAGAGAATCAGAATTTGGTCATAAAAAGGGCATTTGGTATGAAACATCTCACTGCATTTACATATCATGTATCAAGTGGATAGTGTTTTAGTGTCATCAGTTAATTAATATGACTTGTACAAATATTGGTTAATTATTTCTTTTTAACTTTTTAAGCATGCTGTTGACATTAGAGAGGAAACGCCGGAACAAACAGCTAAAAGAATGTTGAGTCTTCTTGGTATCCTTAAATACAAACCTCCAGGAAGTATATCAGACTTGTAAGTATCTTTTTGTCTATAAATAGTGTTAAAATATATTTGTCTTAAAGACAAACTGTGTTGAAATGGCTTGGCAAGCAAAAACATGTGCATCATCTAAATTTAATATATTGCTACTTGAAAGATACCATGAACAGTTACTCTTTGTCCAGTCACCATTTCCTCATTCAAAGAGAAAAAATGATCATAATAAATTCTTTCACTTTCTGATTTAATCACAAGTTTATTTCTATGATTTGGCTTTGTTCTACAGCTTCAATGGTAATAACCTCCATTCAGTAGTTGTGTGTATTTTGACTTTGATTATCCCAGTGATTATGTTTAACGTTTTGAAGACAGTTCCTCTGCTGCCCCCCACAGAATACCTATTATTTGGGATAGGCGATGCCTGCAGAAGACTGTTGACTGCCCTTCAGTCGTGCTCCCCGTGCCTGAGAGCTGCTGCCCGAGGTGCTGTTGCAGAGTCAGCCAGGAGAGGGTGCCGCATGACTGGCAGGGTCAGTCCCTTCCGGCTCCCTGGCAGAGCAGGCTCACGAGGCTGCATTGCACCCTCCAGTAGCAGGTTATAATTCAGAAAACCTACACTCTTCCCACCTTGCCTTTGTTCTTGGAGAACATCGCAGAAATGGAAGACCCACTGTTGCAGGCTTTAGCCTTTTTATGTGTATGGGCTTGTATCTGTCTCAAGGTAGCAGAAGCAGGTCATAAATGGCAAACTGGCATCATGAACACTTTCTCTCTTAATAGCATTAAGAAAGCCATTAGGCAAACAGAGAAAGAATGTCAAAATACTGTAAATTGCTTGTTCCAAGCCAGTGTTCTTTAGTCTGAGATTTATGGGTAGCAGCTGATGTTTGCTTTCTGTTGTTGTTGTATAGGAGTGCATTTCGCCAAGGGTTAGTTACTGGAAGCAAACCTGTAATTCATCCTGTCTTACATTGGCTTCTTCAGAGGACCAATGAACTTAAGAAAAGAGCCTACCTGGCACGTTTCTTAGTAAGACTGGAAGTGCCAGCTGAGTTCCTACAGGATGATACTGTGGCTGAAACCAACAAACAGGTAGCATTTTTCATGAATATCAACATTTTACATTAATTAATTAAAGTGGCAGTAGGAGGAGGGATAAATGAATTGGGGAGTTACTGTTGAGATGGAAGTGTTTAAATGAGTTACGTTAAAGCATGTTAGAATCAAAGGTAGGCAAAGATTCACAATAAAGATATATTTCTTGAGTACCTTTCTTCAGATAACCCCAAAGTTGTATATTAATATTGCATTGCATTAAAAGATTTTAAAGACATTAAATAGTGGGTACCAAGTGATGTTCAGATCATGTTGGCTAAGAGAGCTTTTTATTTCTTAAGTTTTAAACGCTTTTTTTTTTCTTGCTGTGAAATATGACATAGATATTTTTAACTTTATAAATTATCAGTTCTAATCAATCCAGGCAACACTGTGACCAAAAGTCATCATCTCCTAATTGTCTATTGATTGTAAAATATTTTGCCTCTAATGTTTGTATTAGTTTTATCACGCTTCTGCTTTGACCATTTGTTTTTTGTGGATAAGTAAAAAATTTCTTTTTCCCAGACTGACATTCCTACTCTTTATGTTTTCACTTCTTTTGTGAGCGTTAAATGTTGATCTTAGATAGTCAAACTGGGTGGGTCTGAAATGTAAAGTTTAAAGTGAACCAAAGATATATTTTTAGATTTGTATTGTCTGAGGTACATATTTACTTAATTTCTATCCAGTTTTCTGTGCCTTTTGTTATATATAATGGCTTGCAAAATCACAGTGTTTTTGAACGTTTGTAACAGGTAACTACATTTATTAACTGTGCACCAGCAAAGCTGTATAGCTTGACTGAAGCTTGACTAACCCTTTTTCTTTTTTGTTGCTGCTGACGCTATCTGATTTCTAATTTATAATAACTAAGCAGAAGTAGCAATGAGAGAAAGAAATGTAGATTGTATGTCTTTTCAGTATGTCGCAATCCCAATATGTATAAATATCCAACTCCGTTATTTCCATTATGTAAGATGTGTTCCATTTTAGGATCACAGTAATATAACTATCTTATTAAACTAATACCCTACTGACTAATTCAAAATAGAAGCTGGGGTAATATGGTGCTTTTATGTAATTTAATGTTGCCATGCAAATATTTAGATACTAACGAATTAAAGAATTTAACCTACAGTAATTGGATAGAGAGGCTTGAAATACTGTATTTTGTGAGAAACATTTCAAATATGAGAGCTTAGAAATGTTAGAATATGGTCAAGTTTTATCAGTATAGAGTATTAAGCTTAAATGTATTTTTCCACGTTGTTTAAACACAATACTCAGAAGAGTTGCCACTTTCCCAGTTGTGTTGTGATTTGGACATCAGGTTGGCAACAGTATGTAATTTTAAAAGTAAGCAACTTTAGATATAAATCTAGTTGTCCAGCCTTGAATATGTTGCCCTCAGGTGCCAGGAATATCTCCACTGTTGGAACCTGTGGGTTTTCTTTGGTCATTTGTGTGTATGTCAATTATTTCAGGTAGAGTGTGTACAGATGGGCCAGTTGCACAATGTCTTTTATTCAGTGAAAGTGAGAAACCTTCCCTTTGTTATGATCCGGCAAACCATGCTATGCCTTTGTTCAGGTCTTGCCTTTGGTCCTGAAATTTTATGCCCTGATAAGGGAAGGGCTTAGTGAACTCACCTTTTGAAAGAGCTGGAGAGTCCACACAGAGGAAAGCTGTTGGAGATCAGCAATCATGAGTACTGTTGCTCAGAGACTACATGCTATTTCATTATTTGTTAAAGTACTTAACTTCTATAATGCATAAGCGACTGAAGGCCAGTTGTGTTTTTACTCCCACTTTTTTGTAACACATTCTTCACCATCCAGCCTGTGTATACCTTACTGTACTTTTATTTGCCATTTAATCAAGCTCCTTCTCCATTATTTTATCTTTTTCTCAATCTCAGTCTGTAGCCATTTTATTGTTATTCTTTGAATTCATTCCAGCTTGTCAGTGTGTGCCTGATACTGAAACGCCCAGAAATGAACAGAGCATTCTAGATGCTGGTTCCCCAGGTTTTTATAAAGTAGGATCACTGCTTCACTGCTCAGGAATATGTCATCTTTGTTTGAACTGGCCTCTGCTGTTGCCATATTGTGCTCAACGTTCATATCAATTGCTCTTTCCAGAAAGTAAAAAAGTACTCAATATTCTGTTTTTAGATTTCTCCATTCTTACTGAGTGGCTGTTTCTGCAGAGATTATCTTTCCCTATATCCTAGCTTGCAGTTCTCCAAGTTGAATCTAAATTTATTTCCTATCCAGATTTCTAAACTCTTTCTGTCCCCTGTTATTTCTCTACCCACACAGACTTTCACACTGCCTCTCAGTTTAAGATTACTGGTGGGCAATTTACTGGTGTGGAAGTAGCACACTGTCTACTTCTTTCCAGCTATCAAACTATGTATATCAATCTCTGTAATATAGAGATACTGAGGGCACAATTCTGCAATGTGTCAAGACCCTGGTGCCCAATTACAATCAAAATGATTTCTTATATGTTAAGTAGTCAGGTGTGCTCTTGGACCACTTTGCAGGCCAGAAGCTCGGTATCCTATAAACTCAAGCCCCTGTGCTTAGATCAAGACTCTTGTGAGATCAAGATATTCCTTTGTGGGCTGATAAATTTACATATGTGAGGTACTCAGATTTATAGTAAGGGAGAATAATTTGTTAATGTAGCATTGTTCCTTTCAGATAACATCTTATCTTCCTGTTTTGAAAATACACTATGTATTACAAGGGAAGAGGTGAAATCAGTGAAGAAATTCTGAAACTTCTGAGTGCACCTTCAAACAAAAGATAATTCACTGTGGGGTTGGTTTTTTTGTTTTATAAGTTGATAAACTTTTGTGATGAAAACTCTCTTTAAATCTTGTGCTCACCATATATATATATAGATTTATTTATTTATTTATATTTATTGTCTTAGTAATAAAGCAACGTGTTGGTCTGGAAACCCTTAGCCACAAAGCTCATTTTTCATATTTTTACCTCATTTTATAGTATGAAGAACTTATGGAAGCATTCAAAAACCTACATAAGGAATGTGAGCAGCTCAGAACATCTGGTTTCTCTACTGCAGAAATAAGAAGGGTAAAAACCTGACAAAATTGTATGCCTTTTGTTTAGATTTTTTTTTTAATGTCTTATTTTTGTTGGTTTTGTGGCCTCATTGCAGTGCATACGTTGTAGAGGTCATAACTGATAGGTACTACAGCTGCCTTTCTGAAATTGTTCTTTGTTGGCAAACAGAGTAGAAAGCCATCGCTCACACTCACAACTGGGTTTTCTGAAGCAGATTGGGAAACAAGGCTGCCAAGACTGTTCAGAATGATTTTCAAATATTAGAACTCCCTTTTCCCCATGAACACAAACTGATTTAAAACCTTCTGCTTTACTGATACAGGGTAATAATTTCAGAGGCCGTTGAATGAACTGAGAGCTTAAGTCAACAAAAATGGTGATCTTGTGTGGTTGTGGTGTTAAGTAAAGATAATTGCCCTGTTTCAGCAAAATATTTAAGCACATATCTGTCTTTCCAATGAGATGTATGCATAAGCTAAGAAAATGTTGAGATAGGCCTAAATTTGCATCATTTATTTCCCTTCTCTCATTAGTATCAATCTGTGGAGTCCTGCTGTTGTAAAATAGGATTAAAAAGGAGAACAAGAATCAGATCCATGTTTAAGAACTAGCAAGTATCTCTTTTAACACAATTTCAATGGAAAAAGTGGCAGTACACTCCTATGCAACTTAATGCAAAATTGCCTGCCAGGGAGTGGGTAATGATGGTAACATTTAAGAACATATGTTTGACTGCATCAGATGTTGAATTCATGCTGGTTTTACTTAGTTGTTTTTGTTTGTTTGTTTTTATTTTAGAGTAATTCACCTGCTTTTATTTTAAGTATTCACACTAATACTCAAGGATGCGGATAAAGTATTAAAGAGAGTGGGAATTGGGGGGGAAGTAAGAGAGAAGAGAATCTGGAATCCTGGATGTTCTGATCATAGATCTATACAATTATAACAGTTTCAATGTATTCAGAGAAGGATTCTGATTTTCATATTAATTTGAGCAGAATCTCATGTAATCCATATTGTGTTGTAAATAAATTAACATTTCTGTATTTTTGCTGCTTTTCAGGATATCAGTGCAATGGAAGAGGAGAAAGATCAACTCATCAAAAGAGTGGAGCGTCTTAAGAAGAGGGTAATAAGAGAAGTAACACTGTTACATTTCAGTGTCATAATCCTTGGCTTGCAACTCTGATTTTGGAATGCAAACAAGGATTAAGATAAACATACTGAATGTCTAGGAAGGAATCAAATAACTAATTGACCCACAGGGAATCTCCCTAGGCATTAGTCCAGAGCTTTTAAGAGTCTTGAGTCCAGTGCTTTGCTGTCATTTCTGAGTAGTAACATGTATGGAAAGGAAGTGCTAAGTGGGCTTGTGAGACATATGATCGCCTTAATATATTTCTCAACTATTTGACAGTAACATGCACTATTTATCCACTTGCTGTAGGTGGAGACAGTACAAAATCATCAACGAATGCTTGAAATAGCAAGACAGCTTCGCTTAGAAAAAGAGAGAGAAGAATCTTTGGCTCAACAGAAACAAGAACAAAAAAATCAGGTATTGACATGAAAGTATACCCCTTAAAATAGTTGTTGACATCTATTTGGGGATAATGCGTTTAAAGAATAACATCAGAGACAGCAGTACAGAGGTTCTCCCAACACCAGAAAATTAAACACCATTTAAAATAAGAATATCTATGTACATTTTAAAGGAAAAGACTTGACCCTGCAAGTTCTGAACACCTCGTTCAAGATACTTGGCTGCCTCAGCTGCCACTGACATCATTGTTTAGCAGTCCCAGGAAATGTTCCATGACTTATCGTTGTAGCACCCAGAGAGAGATCATTAGCTTTATGATAGTGAGCAAATGTTTCCTTAGCTTGATTTATATCCCTCTGCATTTGCACTAAGATTTCAGATGGGAAGTAACACAGCAAGTACCTCAGCTTTTCACTGTGCTTTGGAGGGGAGGATATGTATTCAGGAGCAACTTGGGGTTTTGGTCTTCAAGTCTGACGAAGATGATGTGTCACAGGAAGCACTGGAAGCAGTTGGCATCCTAATCTAAGGGTGGATTTTTATTCCTGAGATATGTTGTCAAAACAAATTATTTTTAACAAACTCCAGTGCCATATTATAATATCATCACACCAAGTTCTATTGATTTCAAATATAACATGAACTTGAAAGATGTATTAAAAGGGGAAAACCCCAGATTTCTAGTATTGTAGTCTATATCTGGATTTCAAATCAATGTGGATATTACTGGATGGGCTTTCAGCTGTTGGGTCTTTGCTTGAATCTAAGTGAGATGTCCAGCTAATTCCACTTTTTCACACCTAGCTCTCTAAATCACAGAAATGCTAATCAACCGGGTGTTGTTTGGCAACAAGCTCTCCAGCGTGTTCTCAACTTGGCTCAGCATTAGAACAGTGGATTGCTGTGACAGTTCAGCTGCATTTCAAGAACTGCAGTATAGCTACCTACTGCAATCCTGATTCTAGCCGTCTTTTTTGTTGTTCTTATATTTGAGACACTAATATTTTTGGTTAAAAAATTGTTTAATGAATTTCTGCCATAAAGAAAATGTCACTTGGGAATAGTTCAAGAATAATACTTCCTTTAATTAACTCTAGAGAATATCAAATAAACCCCGGCCAATTGTTGAAAATTTGTTTTGGCATGTTACCTTGTGAATCAGATGATCACCAGATGCTTAAAGCTGCTGGGTTTTGTGTTTGGGATTCTTTTTGATACTCCTTTGTTTTGGTTGTGCTTTGAATATACATGACAAAGGAATGAGCTTATGTATATGTACAATTATCTCTCAAAAGTTGTTCCATGCAGAGCAGAGACTGCAAAGAGTGCAGCTCCAGCTGAAAGAGATGCATCATGCAGTAGTGGATTCAAAACCTGAAAGTAAGTAGTAATCCATAAAGCTTGGGTGTTTACATTTCTTCTCCTGTTAGAAATGAAATCAACACTGGATGGCTGTCAATATTACGGTAGTGCCAAAAAAAGCATATAGGAATTTGAGAGAAGCTAAAGAAAGAAAGAACTTGTCTTCTAAAGGCACATGCTGGAGATCCAAAGGCTGAATGTGCTTTGCCACAGAAAGCCTGGGAGATAATCACAAGGGAAGATGATGAGATACCTTGGTCGTGTTTTTGAGGTTCAGGTTTTTTTCTTACCTTACAAACAGCTAAATACTGAATATTAACCAAAATATTCTGCAAGGGAAAACAGTTGGAACTAAAAGGGGTTGGAGAAAGCAGAAGCATCTTTAAAAGACAGACTTCTGATTCAGAAAGCTTTTTGTCTTGTATTTGTAATTGGGAATAGATAAAATGTTGCTTCTTAAATTTTCTCAGTGAATGTACAAATACATTTAATACTGTGTTTTATTCAGTATAGACTTGTTTTTGTAGTTACCTTCTGTTCGTAAAATATTTGTTTGAAAAGTTTTAAGACTTCTTTCTCAAAGTAGTGTGAGTTAGTACTGCAATTTTGTATGGTATCAAAAATAAAGCCACTTCCTAATTAAGCTTTTTATATAGACCATGGGTTATATGTGTGTGTGTGTATGCGTATATATATATACATATATACACACACACATACACACATATATGTATGTATGTGTATATATATACACATACATACATACCTACATATAAAATACTTTGTTCTCATGATGTGACTGTTGCCAATTACATTAATAATGGCAAGAGTGCTTCTCATTTTCAGTGGTATCTCAATCTGCAGATAACCTCACCAACATAAATTATACTACTTGTGAAGTAAGTTAATACTCTATGATCATTTATAAAAATAGCAAATGGGAAGAAACTTCAGTTGCAAGATAAATGCAAAACTAACTGTCTGCAAAGGCTACAGTTTTACAACATTTAGGTTTCTGATGATTTAATTATTTTGAAGGAAATGTAGCTAGGATTAGCTTGGCAGTTTGGCAACAAAACTGGAAGTCAGTTTAGGATTTATTGTTTCTGATGTATGTGGCCTTTGGCAAATCACTTAACCCTCTTCAGTTTGTCTCTTGCATTTGGTTATTAGTAACACATCACAGGATTGACAGAAGCTTTATGTGTTGTTTATACAGTCATTGGGAATGATTTATAGGGAAATACTTTACTGTATGGAGGACTGTAATATGAGGGTATAAGTCTCAGAATGATCCTTATCATAGGGCTTTTTCAGTTGCATTCTAACTTGCTGTGGTGAAAAATGCTGTAGAATAATTTTTGTTATATGTCTGTATTACTGTCATGGTATTATCCATTAAAAAGCAATTTCTAAATTCTTGCCATTTTTCTAAGATTTGTGCACCCAGAACTCCTGTTGAGCAGGTTGGACATCAATACACGTATGAGTTACTTCCCAAAGGATAGAATCTGAGTCTTTTTAGATTTATATTTAGCAAAGTAAATCATTGTCCTACTCTTTCAAGTACATTTGATATTCCAACTGCATCACAGATCTGCTTTGGCTGTTTCAATATGCCTCAAATCCTTCCTCAAACAGCAGTTGTTTTGGGTTTAGAGGATTTTTTTTTCAGTGATCAGCATAGTGTATTATCGTTACTTCTTAAATTTACATTTTAAAAAAAGTATTTCATAATTTTTTAAAAATGTTATGATACTTCATCAGCTACTGAACCACAAATGGAACTGAAAGAATATCTGAACTATCTTCTTTACTCGAAGAAACCAGCGACTGATTTTATAACTGTTCCATTCTTGTAGTAGCTATCAGAGAGTTTATGCAGCAAAGTTGTGTCAACATTTCTATTTCAGTTCCTGGGGTATTTTTAAGGCCAATGGAAACTTGATGGATTCAGTTCACAGGAGCAAAGGCAACATAATAAAAAGTCAGTAAATACGTAATTTAATCATTGAGATGAAAATATAGATAAAGTTAACATATTTAACTCCTTTATCTTGAGCCCTGCATGAAAGGGGGGAAAGAAAAGTGTTTAGATGTTCTGAAGAAAAACTTGGAATCATTACTTTAAGAGACTTGTGTTGAAATTTTGCCCAAAGAAAGACTCCAAGATTTAGCTTTCTAATTGCTTTTCCTTGTAGTAATTACAAAGACACTGCCTGTAGTAGCAATTACAGAATGACAACTGTGTTTTTTAAATAATTGAAATTAGGGGACCAAAATGCATTAAACAGGATTCCATTTATTTTAAAAGCTTTGTTGGTCTACAGTTAGCACAATTTATTTCATTTTAAAAATTCCCTTTGGCTGCAATGCTGTAGCTCAGCTGCCTACTCATATCACTATAACTTCTATGCTGTCAATTCAAAGGCTGTTTGGTAGCTGTGGATTTTCACTGGAAGTTAGATACTTTCCCTTAAAATCATTTCCTCCATTTTGAATACTTCCAGTGTTTTTACTTCCAAAACAAGATAAAATTAAAAAAGTTGTTGTTAATGAGTGGAAGCTTCTTAAGGATGCATACTGGTTTGATTACTTCATCCTGTAATTAATTTAGAATGAAGTTTTCTTTATAGAAATGTAAGGGAACTCTTTAAGGAATGCAACTAGAACATATTTATGAGTTTCATTAGCATCAGTCTGCTTTAGCTGGGCCAGGTAAATGTAGCTAATGTTTAGTGATTTTTTTTTTTTCTTTTAGCAAGATAATATGATATTTAGAAGAACTTTTATTGTATTGTGAAAAACAAGTTGATCATTATGAAATGTTCTGCACACTAAAATTGATAACACTGGTTTCTATACAACACTCCTTCCCTGTTTATTAACTGCAGTACTACTCAGTGTGTTGCTTAACTGCAGAGGTGGTTGCTGCGATTAGAACTAACATAAGTGACATGAATTTGCAGTTTCTAATTTTTCATTCCAGATATGAATAGTATTTTTATTGACTCTGACCACTAGCTAGAATAACCTAACTCATACTTTCTCAGCAAGATTGCCATCTTTTTGCTTTGAATATCTCTGCTGGCACAAATACAAATTGTTAACGCCAAGAAGTGAACTGAATTACTGAAATTCTTGATCTCTGTCCATTGTACAGAACATTGTTGTTCATTTCATTGGCAGAAATACTGAGAAGTGGTAACTGGCTTGAAAATATTGATTGAGAGAATGTATTAAAATGATTGTTGTTGATAAACAGTGAAATGTGTAATTTATATACTTCATTAAGTTAATACATTGTAATAGATTTAGAGCACTGAGGCCTTCAAAGGTACCAGTTAAAGAGGAATTGCTTTATACAGATCTGTTTTGTGTCATTTTGTACACTTGATGAAAAATAGCAGTTTAGGATGCTATTATTAACATATTCCATTTGAATGAAAACATTAACATTATTCTTTTGTTTGGTTTGAATCTTCATTTGATCCCCAGAACTGTCTTTCCCTAAAATTCCAAGTTTAAATAATCTCCATCAACACTGCTGACCAGGTTATAATTGAAGTTATAGATGTGTATGGTAAAGGAGAATGGCTTAGTTGGAACTTGTTTAATAAAAATATTTAAAGATGGAAATAAAATTACTGTTGATGCAAGCTTGGGGGAAAACACTTTTAAACTAAGTTGATATCTTTGATGAGAACACAGGTCTGGTTGGTAAGGCTAATGGTATTGCTATGGTTGACTTTTTAAATCCTTTGACTCACTATTTGCACTCCATTTTGATGAACAAACTAGGGCAGTAAAATTCAGCATGACATATATTAAATGGATTAAAAGTAGTTTATTGAATGTTTAAAAATGTAAATTAATCAGGGAATTAGCACTGAGTGGATGTTTCTAATGGGGACCTGCAGAAATCAGCTTTTGGTTCTCCACTGTTTATTATTTACATCAGAGTGACGTGAAAGAAAATAGCAAATGATCACTGCTAAAATTGTCAGATGAAATAAAGATTGGGGAAGTGACTGGATAACAAGGAGGGCAGACTATTGATTCGCAGGGACCTTAATCACTTAGTAAGCCAAGCGTGAGCCAACAGTATATATTTTAATGAATAGCCAAATGTGATGCTATTCCTCTAGGAATAATGTAGTTACAGGATGGAGGACTCGTTCCTAAGAACTGACTCTGAAAAGCGCTTGTGGGTCATGGCAGAAAAGTGGTAGAACTGGAGCTCCTAGTGGAAAGCTGCAGCCAAAGATTTGTTGCTGTCCTAGCATTTATTCATAGAAGAAAAATGGTGTAGGAGGATTATATTACCTCTGGTTTTAGGTCTGATATACCCCTCACTGCAACACTGTGTCCATTGTCTAGAAATTCAAGAAGAATGCTGAAAAATTAGAGAGGTTTCAGAGAGGACAAGAATAATTACGAGCATGGAAAGTATACCTTATAGTGGAAGATTCAGGAAGCTGTTTAGTTTTTCAAAGGAGATGTTGAAGGAATGGTTTGATCATAGTCTTTCAGTGCTTGCGTGTCTCAGACCTCTGTCTGATATATGGAAGAGGGAAGTGATATCGCTGGAAGGCACAGGCTGAATCATCTTAATACTCTTATATAGAGAACAATTGCAGAAAGGGAAGGGAGGACGTTGTTAAGCAAGTGAATGCCACGTGGAAGTCCATTCTAGACCTGCCTCCGTCACGGTCTTCCTATGTGATGTTAAACAAAGTGTTGGCAAATAGCCTATAAATGTGTTTTTTTTTTCTTTAATCTGTAATTGTCGCAAATGTTTTTGGTATAAATTGCACAACTGGTGGCCTGTAAAGGGAAAAGAAGTAGGAATTTGAGTGTAAGGTAAATCAGGCTTTTTATCCGTTAGTAGAACTAAGTAGGGAAAGTTGCCTGATTCCTACATGACCAAGTAAGCACTAAGAAACTATCTCCCACCCCTCTCTTTGTAATAATAATAATAATAAAAAAAAGGAATGGAAAACATGAGGAATTGCTGTTAATAGCTCTTCGCATGTAAATACATGGTTGGCAGAACCTGACTAAAATAGGGCAAAGAGCCAGACTTATTGTGCAGCTTACGTATATAGATTTTGTAACCATAAGCCAATGTTAAAACATTAAAAACAGGATTTTGGAGTGTGTAATGGAAAGATTTAAAGTATGCTTGCTTTGCTTTCCTCTAGCCTGGGAATTTGGGAAAAAAAAAAGTTTCACTGGGGGGGGGGGGGGGGAAGAGTTGCCCTGTGTTTGTTTTGTTTTTTAAGGTTCTGTTAAGCAGCAGAAATAGCACTTAAGTAGTTACTTCTGCAAATGTCAAATCCTACAGGAGGAAAAATATATCCGAAAGTATTTAGGAAAGAAGCTGTATTAGTCATGAGTGATGCTGACATCATCATGTCTTTCCCCATCAAGATGTCAAGTTTTAACTTGCTTCATTGCTTGCTGCACCTTCCAGAGCAAGCGTGATGCAAAAGCAGTCAGGGTTTAAAAGAAGTTGGTAACAGCTCTCAGGTTATCTGAGAAATAAATCCAGGCAGTAATCAAGGTTATACCCTGTGAAGTCAATAGGTCTCTGCTCTTATGAAGGCACTTGTTCAGGCATGGTAGTTTCCAGAATTTAGTATCATATGTACAGTAAATTGTTTAGGCACGTACAGCTTTATAAGAAAGCTGGAGTATTACCAGAAGTAAAGTATAGGTTACATATGCTGATTTTTTTTGCTCTTAAGAGGAAATTGGAAAAAAAGAAATTAGTTTGATAAATTTAAAACATTAACATTCAATATGGGAACAATTTAATTGCTATCACGTTGATTTCCACGCCAAAGTTCTTGATTAGAAATATCAAATTGGGAGTTGTGTTCCTAGTCATTTCTGAGGTGATAGCTCAGCTCATGGTGTACGTGGGAAGCCGTGCTGTATTTGCAGAGGTGATAGATTTAGTGAAACATTAAAACCTAGTCCGTCCTGCCCGGCTCTGTAGTGAGCTGAGGAAGGCTGAAGCCAGTTCTTCTGAAAGAAACAAGAGGGAATTCTTACATGTTGATTAATATTCTCTTTGAGTAAATCCAATTCTGATATCTCAGGGTGTAGCTGTGGTGCCAAGTACATAATGGCTATTGCACACAGAGTAACCACACTCACCGTTCTGAAACCGCTATTGATGCTGCTCCTTTGTTTTGCATTAAACTTTTCCTGAAGGGTAAAACATCCTATCATAGTGTTGCTTTCCATAAAAACATAGATTGACAGACTAAACTGCTGGAAAAGAGGAATTCCCACTCATTTTTAGTTTGTGTTGACTTCACTTCATTAGCAGCAGTGCTTTCCCTAAGGGCTGTTTTCCTTCTTCTGTTTCTCGAGGACTTTTCTCAAGACCTAAGAACGTCTTATTTCCTCTCTGGCAGCCAAAGCAAGTAGCTTTGCTTTCAGTCTGAACTGAAAGCAGAGGGTGAGGAGGATCTGTCAGTACCCTGTTTCTAGAGGTAAATAGCTGCAGAATAACAATGGCCCCTTTTCCTAGGCTTGTATTTCACTTTGCTTGGACCTTCTCCTTTTGTCAGTCAGTGGTATGGTCAGCAGGCTCTTCAGCCCGAGTCCCAAAACTCCACTTTGACCTGCATCGTCTACTGTCTCTGTTTTAGCAACATCAGCTGTACTCTTGTATCTCTATGCAGTAAGTGAAAGAGACAGCGACTTGGAATTTCTTGTTTTTCTTGGCATTTCATGGTAATTTCATATTCTTTACAAAAAAAGAAGTTTTAAAAAGTACCTGGAATGCTTGCCTTTCTTTTGGTCTGAAGTACTTATTCCCACTTTCATCTGACATACAACTTCCCAATCTCATTGTAGTCCTTGGCACAGGTGTCTTGGCACTACAGCTGCCTGTTGTCAGCTGAAGATTGTGCAATGTAACTTAAATAATTATTTTATTGTATTCTGTCACATTTTTCCAGCTGTGTATTGTTCTTTCTGAATGTACCTGTGTTTATAAACTATCTGCAAAGGAGGCTAAATTACTCTACCTAGCAAGAGCCAAGTCATCATAAGCATGGTGATATGCAGTGTGCATCAGGCTTGTATAGAGCAAAATTTGTAAATGTGTTTGCTTTTCTCAACAGGATTCTTGACCTTACTCAGCAATTTCTTCTTGTTTTTTTCAATTTTATTTTTATTTTCAGCATTCTTGGTCAACATGCTGTCCTGAGATTAGACATTTGTTCTCATAGGAAAAAAATAGTCTATTTCTTACTTACGGAGAAGTAACTTTTAAGTGCTCTGGCAATGTAGAATACCTTTAAAGTAGATATACATTTAATTCACCTCACTTTAAGGCCTTTTTAGATACCGACGTAGAATAAAGAAGTTTTATTTCAATGGAGAATTTCCAAAGACATAAAAATAATCTATACGTGAGTTAGGTCAAATTAAGATCTTTGTGCTCTATTTTGAGATGCAGTTAAAAGATTCACATTGAAATAATTTCAGCTGTAGATGACATAACTCACATGAAGCAAGCACCTATGCATTCTATGGGTGGAACCAACTTCTGGGTGCTTGCTCCGCTGCTCCAGCCATGGAAGTTCCAAGGGATATGAGTTTAGAGGAAGCCCTGAGCAAGTCGTCATAGCTGTGGCATGCTTTGCTGTCCCTCTCCCTGAATGCGCATAAGCGACCTAAGTCAGGCCCTCAATTTTAAAAACTTCAGAAGAATTTAGTTCACAACAAAAAAATACCATAGAATCCAGTATGTTGATGTGTATCTAATGGCTTTCAATGCCATTCTTTTGTGTAAGGTTTTACTTGTTTACTGATTTAAAGAATTTGTTGAGGAATTAATAACTGTAAAGTTAGAGATATAGATTGGTAATAGGTGTAATATACAGTATATTGTTTAATATCCAGATTAACAATCTAGATCAAGTAACTACCTATTTCTTTGATTTTTGAGAGGAAGACTCAAACATTATGCTGTTATTATTGTAATCTACTGCTAAATAGTTTGAAGTGTTGGTGAAATGAAACCTAACTGTTATCTAATTACTCTGTTTAGACACACATTGATTTAATTTATTTTAAGGCTTAATGAAGAAGTTGGAAGAGGAGATAAAGTTCAATTCATACCTGGTTACTGAAAAATTACCTAGAGAGCTTGAAAGTAAGAAGAAATCATTGTATTTTTTACAAAAGGTGGTTGTAGAGCCAGCTATGAGCCAATCTGATCTCAATGTACTTGAAATCAAGGTAAGTTGACAAAAGTCACACCTAATTTGTGTTCCTTAGCATGCTCTAGAGTTCTTGTACATTGTAATTCTCTTATCCTTACTTTACATCCTTGAGAAAATGTGTTTAATTCCCAAAGGAAATTCCCTTCAGTTCTAAAAGTAAAGCAGATGTGTCATTCACTAAATGCAAGCTCTTATCTAAGTAAAAAAAATCCACCTATCCTCAAATGCTATTTAGAAAATTGCGTTAGCAATTTGCTGTGGTATGAACAAAGATGTTAATTTAGCACTGGAGTTTTGATTTTTGTTCTCTTCAATTTTAGCTTGTTTTAAATCCTTAAAGAGGCTATGACATTAGTGGAGTTTATATCAACATATAAAGAGTGATTATGCAGTGGAGAACAACCTTCTCTGAACAGTGTATCTCAGCAATAGTCCGTCTTGGTCAATGTGTGATGGCTGAGAACTCCTTTGTGTTTGGAATAGTTGTGTATTATTGATGTTTTCGTTGGTAAGAACAAAGCAAAGTTGTGTATCGGATATTTGTTTTAATTTTCCTTTTTTTTCCAGATATTAAAAGCTAATTCTGTTAGAATGAGCAAAATCCTTAATCCTAATATATATCCTAGTTGTGTAGGGAAATCTAAGCCTAAAAATTTAATAATTATGTTACTGAGCAAGTTTAGGATCTGACAGACTTGGTGTTATAGCAAAACATAATTTATAATTGACCAAATGTGTGATTTGTTGCCACAGAAGTACGTCTGTATATTTCATTCAGTGAAGTTTTCATATTTGCATCATCATAATGAAAGATTAAACATGTAATATTATGTTTTAGAGGAATTTAGAGGAGCACTATTTATTAGTATTTCTGTTGATTGTGATGAAAGTTTTCGAAAATGTTAGCTAGGGCAGGAAGGATAGTTTTGCGTACCACTGTGTACACTATTCAGTCTGAATGTCCTGTCTTTCCCTTCCCAGCTGGTTTTTTATATTCCCAGGATCTCCAACCGTTAATTTGCTGTGAAAGACGGATAATGAAGAAACAGCGCTTTTGTGATAGATCAGAGAATGATTTACCCATGGGGCTGTTAGGGCTGTCACCCCCCATTCTTCCTGTGTCTTGACAGCAGAGAGGTTCAGCATCTACGTCGACATGCTGGTAGCCTGAGCGTTCACTCTCCTAGTGCATGTCACATTAGTGTAATGAAGAAATGCCTGCAGGTTTTCTGGATGTTCCTAGACAAGAACTGGCAGTCAAGTGCCAGCAAGAATATGTTCAAATTTTAAGGTTAAGTCTGTTTATCGTAACAGTAAAATCAATGACAGCCCAATGCCCTTCTGGATCCTGATCATTATATTTTTAAGGATGACAGCATTATTAAACTGTAGATTAGATCTGAAACATTAGACTAGCTCTGTAATTCAACCTCTGCCTTCCCAGCGTATTTTTTCTAATCAAAATAATGTCTGTGGTTGCAGTCATTTCTTTTAGACATAGTTGAAGCCCTGCTTTGCACCTTATTTTTCCAAGTGTATCGTTGGGTTGTGGCAATATTTTAAAGCGCCTCAAGATCTTTTTTTCCCTATGAGGTTCCCTGTTAATTTGTTGTATTTTGGAAGAATGTTCATCTTATTATCTAATAAAAGCAGGCTGTGTACTTGGTTGTTATCACAGCATGGCCTTAGACAGCATTCTTTGTAAAGTCAGTCTTCTATTATCTGAATGTCTGAAAAAGGAGCTGAGTTGCACTAAGCAACCTACTATCATGCATTTTATAATATATAAAACAGGAGTATTCACAGAAGGGAATCTATAAACCATCTTCAGATTCAGACCTGTTCTACCACTAATAGCTTTGGTAAAAGAAGAGAATTGTAGTATTGCAGTATTCTTATATTTGAAATACTTAGCTTTCAAAGTACACAGGTATTACTGGCAGAAATATTAAGGTAATTCCCAGCACTGTACCTGCATTATGCTTTAAATTCATTGGATTTCAGCACATATTTACACTGCTTGCTTATCAGCACTCATCTAGCTAGCAGAGAATTAAAGGAAGGTTGCTTGGGCTTTTGTTTCCATGGCTGATGAGAGTCCCAGCGTACCATTAAGTCAGAATTGGAAAAGCTGGAAGCAGTACACTGGTATAGCTGTTTATTAGTTTTCAGGTACAGCAGGCTCTAAAGCTTCAGCTAGAATGAAGATCAAGAATTCGAGAATATGGGCAAACAGCTGCATTTTGTGGCAGTAGAAAGAATGTACCACAGAGCTGGAAGATGATGGTGTGGGAATCTTCAAAGAATTGATGAAATTTGCTGTTACTTAGTCTTAATCTGCTTCTCTTTAAACTGGTGATAAATGGTTGAGTGAAAAATATTTTAGCAAATATTGATAAAATTACATTTTCACATAATATATGGCAACATCACTCTTTTTTTTTAATCTCTGTGTGCCAATTTACAGGCATTTTCTGTCTGTTTGCACCAGCTCACTTCCTTTTCCGGGCCAACATCATGCTTCTGCAGGTCTTATCATAAGGGCGCAGAACTGAAAATCTAAAAACATAACCTCTTCCTGGACAATACTGAATGACTCACTGAGTTTTTTGGGTTTGTTTCTCTGTTTTAAAAATGGAACTAGTAATATTTCCTTCAGTTGCATTGTAAATTTGGTTTGCAAAGCATTTGATTTTCTTGGAGAAGACAAAGAAATAAAGCTTTATTTCCTTAGTTTTCTACTTTGTCTTCCAGATAAATGAAGTAAATGCACAAATTAATCAGCTTATTGAGAAGAGAATGATGAAATATGAGCCAATTGACAGTAAATTTTCCATGTATCGTCAACAGGTAAGAAGGAACAAAACATTTTTTTAAGCAGAACCAGTAAAGCAATTTTAATCTTTGATTGAGTGTTTTACTTACTGTTTTTTCTTTAATTTATTTAGCATAAATCAGTAGACATAAATAATAATGGTAGACAAAAAACGAAATAAATAGCACTTGAATATATGTATGCTTAGAGCTTACTCAGACAATTGCTTTCAGTGGTGTTAGTGAGTTTGTATTAATTGCTGCCCCTAAGTGGATAGGTGTTGTCCTTGAGCTGCATCCCGGTAATTCTGGAAGGGTTTCTCAGGAGGAGCTATTTCGGTAAAGCTCCAGCTGTGGACAGATTCTTAGAAGACAGTGTGTGGGCTGACTGCTGCAGTCAGACCTAGATGCAAGGCTCACTTTCAGTTATGTTACTTGCTTGTGACTGACCACATGCTATTTTCCTGTTACACCTATTAAGAAGGTATTCTTTGCTTTTCATCTTAAGGCTATGAAATAATCTCTTTCTAAAATAGGCTATCTGGTCTAGTCTTAGTAAATTCACAAGTTATAAAAAGGATTTGTGAAATCTGAGATTTTCAGAGCTTACACAGAAACATAAGTGATTTTTTTTTCCAACAACCTGTATAGCTGTTAATTTTATGGAAGTTTTTCATGGTAATGCTTATGGTTACAGTTAGAAAAAAAAAAGGGTTAGGTAAGATGTATCAATAGGAGGAAAAATATGTGATAAAACGTGCTACAGTTCAATCGCAAATGCAATATGAAACACACAATTTTGTTTTGTAAGAGATACACTTCTTCCCTAAAGATTAACCTGCTACATAATGTGCTGGTACAAAAGACCAACTAGTTTGTGATATAGTTATGATGTTCAGTGGAGGAACTGCTCCAGGAATTCAGGTTTCCTTTGTGAGTTGAAAGCATATGGTGGTCTTTGCTTTGTTCTACTAGGGACTGGCTTCTGTTTCACAAAATAATCATATATATCATACCGCCGTTTGTCACAGCAGATAACTCATGAAGTGAAGAGCTGAGATGCTACCCTAGGCAGAATTCTCTATTAGATATATTTTTAGAAATAAAGCTGGTCCTTTTAACCTAGTGTGAGAAAGCTGTTGTGTCGTTTGCTTCATTTTTTTCTCAAGTTTTTCCTTTCATACAAAGAAACCAACTATGTGTCTAAATTCATGGATTGTGTTATTTTAAAATATTTTTAAATAGTACATTTCAGTAAGAGTATAATGTTTATTTTCTTCTGAACTAATTTAGACTTGTGTTCCTAAATCCATTAATCTCCTGGTCAAATGTTAGGTATTATTAAATATTCTACCTGCTATAAAATATTTTTTATTAAACATTTTATCTTCTAGACTCAAAGAAAGGGACTAATCTGTAATCTGCAGTATTTCTATACTGTATTGCTTTATTCCTTGTGTTTTAGCTATTTGCCAAGATTTAGTGCCTAGGTTCTGCTGTTAGTACAACATATTTCTGTAGGTTGGAGTAGGTTGGAGTTATAAAAATCTGTATTATGACATTTGTGAAATCTTGGATACCTTTCCAATTAAGCCATGTTGGTGTATCTTACATATGCACAAGAAGGAACTAAGTAGATGAAATAGAACGCTAAAATGCATACTCCTTTTTTTTCAATGAAAATGAAAAAATGAGGTGAAGGAGTGAATATCTAAAATGTAAAATATATCAACATGAATCTGGGGAAGTAAACATATGGGTGAAATCTCGGTTCTGCTAAAGAAAGTTGGGAGTTTGCAATCCACTTCAATGAAGCTGTGATTTAACCCACCATATATATAATGTGTAATCGTTGGTTTTTTCTTTGCAGAGACACGCTCACGTTTCTTAATGAAAGTCAGTTTCCTATAGTTGAAATGTTTTTAGTGGTGCCACGCCTGAAATTTAATGGATTATATTTTGCTAATGATTAAACAAGTGCAATTTTTATTTGACTTGTCTATATACATTTCTAATGATCACGCAGGCATCTATAATTGCTCGGAAAAAGGAAGCCAAGGCAGAAGAACTTCAGGCTGCTAAGGAAGAGATGTCAAACACTGAGAGGCAGATGCTACAGAAAACAAATCAGGCCCGTGAGTTAGAAGGCTCTGAAGTTTTGAAAGGGGATGAGGTATGCAAATTAACAGTGTATATGAGAAAGAGGAAATTCATAATAGATGGGTCAATTCTTGCTTACTCACAATTTCCTTTTAACTTTACATGGTAGTAACTGTTTCTACAGTATCTTATCAATTTCTATAGTATGGTGACAAACTGTATGGCCTCAGCATTGCAACAGCTTAGTTTTTGCTTTTCTTATGTACAGTAAGTTAGACTTTGATGAAAAAAAGCATATTTGAAGACTTTTTTTGAAGTGCAGATAGTACAATGCTGTCCAGTGCTTTCAAATGCTTTCCAATATTTATAGCTGAAATCATACATAACAGTTTGCAAAGCGTATGAGTACTTAAAGTTGGTCTGTCTTAACATTCCAGAGCTTTGAGTCAAAATAATGTTAATATCATCACAACGGTATGATGATAAATAACTTTGACAAACTATAAAGGTTAACAAGACTAATGATAGGAACAGGATTTCAAGTGATAAGCCATGTAGATCAATTTACAATAAATGTACAATAAAAATCAACAATATTACTATCTGTCCTTTGTATGATACATGATTGAAAAGCAAAATGCCAGCAATTATCAGAAATGCAGTTAGTTCTGTTGTATTTATTAGCCACATAGGTGTTTACTCCAAAAATGTTTTCACAGACCCTCCTGAAGTTTACCTGTGAGACAGATTTTGACTCGCATAATCAGCTTAGCTCAAGCAAAGTTTTATTTGAAGCTGTACTCATCAAAGCAGCTTTTTCTTCATCAAAAGTTTGCAAAGAATAAGGCTGCTGGAGCTGGGTAATGATGTGTCTGCAAAATGAGTTGATCTGTCTTAAGACAATACTTTTTCTCTGTTTGGAAGAAGCCTGCTGAGTCTACTTACAGGCAGAATCGCTAAAGCAAAGAGTACTTCAGCTGCATCATTGTTTGACTTAGTATATCTTTTTATTCTTTTGCATATTCTTTTCACTTGCACTCCCATCATTTATTAAGACTTACAGTCTTGGTTTTCTTTTTCTTTGCCTGTTTCTGTGCTTTTTTACATACTACTCAAAACAGAGAACACCCTTTGTAAAAGGAACTGCCTTCCAGGTCCTTTCGGAAAAGCCAGCTCCACAGAAATCAGTTTTCTTTTAAAGGGACCTTACTGAGTAAATCAAGCATGGAAATGTGTATGTGTAGAGTCTTGCATAAAGGTTCCTGTATAATATGGAAGACACATTGCTCTCGTGCTGCTCTGTTCATACTGTCTTCCTTCTTGCCTTTCTCCCCTTCTGTAAATCAAGATGAAAACTACAGGTGGAAACAATAACAGAGACTTACTACCCAGGTTGTGTTTAGAGCAATGGATATCTCTTGACTCCAATGAAATTACTCATGTTAGCCAAACTTCAGTAAATCTTTGAAGAATTAAGACTTTAGACTTTGATCTGTTACTTGTACTATGACATAATGTACACATTTATTGTGTTCCAGAGGTGGTAGTAATAACAAACCACTGGATTAGATTTCTCTCCATGACAGGCTTTTTAACCCCCGTGTGCACCTTGCTAGAGTCTTTGACAACGTTTCAAATAAAAAAATAAAAACAGAAAGCAGACAATACGTGCTTCATGACATATAATGGGAAAGAAATGTCTAACTAATCAACAGCATTGCATTAGAAAGACAGCAACATATGTTTTACATTATCTGTCAATGCATGGTAATGTAAGAGATGCTTCATATTGTGCCTACTCCTGATAGGGACAACTTGCTCAGATTCATGAACTGTTAGCTAATACAATAATGCAAGGAGAGCAGGGTAGGAGGGAAGAGTGGTTGCATAACCTAGTAAGAGGCTTGATAATGAAAAATTTGTATTCTTTGTCTGACCCAGGGAGTGGCTCAAGATGGAAAAAAAGGAAGAAGAGACCTGTTTTGAACATAACCTACATTCCTTTTATTGAATACATTCTGCTTTTGACTTTTTAAATCTTTTAAGGTCTTTATTTTGAGGACTGGAGAATAAATGACTGAGCACTTTGAGCAAAACCATCTGCTTAAAATAAGAAGTGTTTGCCTGTTTGTCAAAAAGCATTTCTTGTTTTGTAAAATACTCTCTGTACATTGTCCCAAAGGAGACAATATTAAAAAACTAATGTCCTGTCCTTGTTTATTAATTATAGTGAGGTAGTACTCACAGGCACCAGTGTAAAACAGTAAAAGAGTGTTTCTTGTGGCTAAAATTGTAGCAAAGGATTTGGATTTGGTCACTTCATTTTCAAAGGTCTCAGTTTCCTCATCTATAAAATGGAGATAGTGATATTTAACTTTTTTGTAACTGTCTTGAGCTCTGCTGACAAAAATGCTGCATAGGAACTCAGTATCATAATTTATTTATCTCTTTAAAGTACAATAGTAACACATATTACTGAAACAGTCCTGCTTCAGAGTCTAGGTTATGAGAAGACAGGACTAAGAGATGAGACAAATGAGTCTGCGGGGAAGAGGTGTTGAAGCAAAAGTGAAGTGAACAGGTTATCTTTCATCAGGAAAGTCTCAGTTCATCACTCACCTAGATAACCTTTCAGTCTACGTTTGTTTCTAAGATGATATGCTTTTAAATTTGTATTTTCTAGTTCACTGCTCTGTTACTCCAGCTTTGAGCCAATACCAAAGGAAATCTTGATTAATGTAGTACATTATTGTAATACATATGTTCGATGGGAACAGAATGAGGTTGTACATTCAGCCTTCACTTCGCACTTTCTGACAGCCAAGAGCTTCCTTATACTCTTTTGTTGCAGTTGTGCACATTTTTCATTTAGTTCCTCCATTTTTCAAAAAGGAAGAAAGAAGTGTTTTTAACACAGACTTTTGCTATCTTAAGTTTAAAGCTGGCTTTTAATCCTGCTACCTTTAGCCCATCTAAATTCTACAGTTAAAGAGTTATTTGTCTCCTATACCCAGCATTTCTCATCTTCTCTTTCTCTAGCCCTGCTGTATCCTCTTACATCACGGCACTCACAAGACCTGGCAATCGAAGGATTAATGCCTTCCTAGCTTGTGCTCCCATACCAGTATTTGGATCTCCAGTTGAGGTCTTCTTAGCACTTCATTCACCAAAAGGTCAATCCTGGCTTATGTTTTTAGGTGTTAGTGTTTTGCTTTCTTCTCTGATCATAAACAGGAATGTTACAGCATTCCAGTTGGTTCGAGAGGTTGTACAGCTAGATAGAACTTAGAAGAAGCAGTAGGGAATAACCAGTTCGTTCTACACCAAACACAAAATGGTAGGAATAAATTGTCTGCTTCAAGGATTATAAATCTTTTTAAGTACTTCAAACAAAAGTGCAACGAACATGGGGCAAAGTTGGCAAGCTCCTAGCTGCAGCTGTCAGATCCTGAAAATTGGGGCATCAAATGTTGACACTTAGAAGGCTAGATGGTTCAATTACAAGTGATCCTAGGTAAAGCTGTGATATTTTTAGCTTTTTACACAGCACATTGTACTTTTCAGAGTTCAGTGTAGGGCCCCAAGAGCCTATACTTTCCCAGGGTATTAGAGTAGAATAGTATCATAGCTGTGCTTACCTACAGTAGTTAAAATGAATATTTTTTGAAACTGCAGTATAGACAGTTCTATAAATTTGTTAACAGATAAGAGGTTTGCATATTAGCTTACATAAGGACTTAGTTTAATTTTTTCATACAAATGCACATCCATACCTCATCCCACGTAAAACAATATAAAAAATATACAGATTGATACGCTTTGAAAACAGAAAACAAGAGTCTTGTACCATAGATTTTCTTGTCACTTTTCCTCTAAAACTGTCAAATGAATCTGAATTCACCAGGAAACAGATACCTAGCACATAACTAAATAGATGGATTTTTTGAAAAGAGTATTGAAGAGCTGACAGTTCAAACATTAAATGGTTTAAGCCAGGACCCAGGATATTATCACATCAGTATGCTGCCTTCCTCTCTTCATTAAGAGCTTGGGAACAGTTGTATTCCTTTCTGCCAGAAACTCCTCAAACAAGAAAATAGGAGAGTGGATTACAGTTGAGTTGTGAGAACAAAGAAGGCAAATCTATAGGATTCTTGCAGAAGCCAGAAGCTTTTTACTGCAAGAAGTTAAGCATCATTGAGGCCAAATATATGCAATGATTCAGACATAAAATATAGCTTCACAGAACTGAATGCTCTTTCAGCCCCCACTGGCATGAATAAATCATTAATTTTATTGATCTGTGCATTTTCAGTGATAACTGAAAATGGTTTTTCATTAAAAATATTTTGATTGGTCCAAATTATTACTAATGGCTACTTCAATATTTCTTTCCTGCCCAGGAGCAAGCATGCCTAGAAGAGATATTCTACTCACAGCTAATGAAGAATTTTCCTGATTAATCTGTCTATTAAGCAAACTGTCGGATACTTTAATTTCAATAGACTGAGATAATACTGGTCTGATCTCTTAAAAGTTTGTCCTTCTGTATATGAGTCATTAATCTTATCCAACAAGGGCTGTACTAGCTCAAATCTAGAGTGTCTTGGAAAAGATTACTGAAAACCTGTCATGATCAGGAATTTATCTTAACTGAATTTTAATACTTTGAACAGTACATATATGTTAATTGGTCTAGCTAGAAAATTAAACATCTGCTCCTTAATCCTCAAAAAAAATAGAGATACCTAACTAAGACTTGCTATAATTATCCTGTTTATGTAAATAATTTTATTGACAAAACTATTTATTTGGAAGCTTCTTTAGATTTTGTATTTCAGAAAGATTTTTTTTTAATAATTAATACCTTATTTTCTGTAGTGCTTTCATACGAATAATATTTTGATTACTATAAAAATACAATTTAATACAGTAATCCACAAAACACTATTTTTAAAGATTGACACAAAAGTGGGGGATTAATCTGGGATTTGTTCTTTTCTGCAAACAAGCTTATTCAGTTTCTCCATTAATGATAATCTTGGAATAAGAACCTTGTGAAAGTTTCACATGGGGCAAATGTTAATTTTAAGGAAAAGAAATTACGAGTTTATAGTGAAAGCACAGGACTAAGGATTAGAGGAGCTGGGCTTTGATCCCAGTTCAGCAATGCGCTGAAGCATGTGGTTAACATGCTTACGTTCTTTCCTGGAGAGGGGTGAATTGCCAGACTCTGTATGGTCCTACAGATGCCATTTTAATAGCTTTGATTCGGTTTTGTCATTTAGGATTATAATAGTACTTAGTTACCTCACAAAAGTGTTGTAAGACTTAATCTGTTGATATCAATCGCTTGCAGACTGTAATAAATGGAGAAGCATAAAGTACCGGCATTGGTGGATTTTTCAACAAAAATGGAACATAATACAGAAACTCCCCCAGGGATGCTCAATACCTGCATGCTTCAGGACAATATATGATAGTATATGGTTTCATTTACTCTGTTTTATAACCTACCTTCCAAGCTTTTCATATTATAGTCACCCATAAAAATAGGCAAGTGGAAAAGCGTAATATTTCTTTGCTTTCATATGGATAGTTTTTATATCTCAGGGGACTCTGACTAGGCTAGCAAACATGGGTCAAAAGGCCTGTTTACTTTGACTGCTAACTCAGTGCCAGCATTTGGTTCTTGTCCAGTCATTTAATCTTTGAAGCTTAAATAACTATTTGTGTTAAGTTGCTTGAGAAAGAAAAGCTTACTAGCGGACATAGCCTTGAATGGTACGTTACTTCGGGCATTGACAGATCCATGGGAATTCGGTAGGTTGAGCCTGCTGAGTTTCTACGCAGGGAGCAGTTGACCTCGTCTATGGGAAAATGCTGTTGGTCAAAAATGGATTCCTTTTGGGTCATGAGCTTGAAAGTGATATGGCTAGACATAGTTATTCTTTTTTTGAATTATTCATATTATTTAAAAGACCTTCTGCCACAGTACAATACCGTGTTTTATACTATTTTAAGGGCTTGATTTTTCATCCACATATTGGTGGGAGCAGGAGCTGTTTAAAGGTTCAGAAGTAATGCTCGCACAAACGAAAACGTTGGTATCTTTCTGCAGGCTTATTTATAATTTTTGGATACTTATGGATTCTCAGATTTTAGGCTGGAGAAACCTAATTTTGCCATAAGATCCTTCCAAGCTGCTGGTTTAAGTGGAGTTAAATCTAATAACTCCAGCTCTGAATTTGGCCCTGGATCTAAAGAAGGCTTCACTTGGTGAGATTTTGAGGGGCTAATCTGTGCTGCATTTGGAGTAGATGAAATCTTTTGCAAATTTTGCCAAACCATTGATTCTTTTTCTATAGATATTACCATTTTGCTACGGTTGTTTATATCTTGTTTTACCTTGTTTCCTGAAATGTAAGTTATGTGAAAACTTAAGTTTGCTTTTAAAAAAACAGAGGTTACAATCAAAGATAGACATGCATCTCCTAAAACGGATAGGTTTCACTTGTCAATGTAAGCAGCTTGTAGATAGTTAGTTTTGGATGGAATTTTTATTATATAGTCCTAACTTAATCAGCTAATAATAGAACATTGGTAGAATCAGTTCTTTAATCAACAAGATCCTTTGATTTCCATTGTAAGATACATTGTGCTTTGAATATTGAATATGCAAATACTCTACCTCCCACTCAAGCTATTTTCAAAATCTTAGAAGTAGCTATAGAAGTGAGGAGAATAATAGTTTACTTTCTATCCTGGGATAAACTGACAGAAAATCACTCAGATTTGATAGCTGTATGTGGTCACATATGAGCTAAGTTTCTTCCCTTACATCATTCTTTACTATATTCCACTGGTCTAATGAAATATCCCTGGAATAACTCCATCGAGACGGAAAACTATGCTTCCCTTCAATTTTCTTCAGTTAGTTGGAGAGAATGTATTTGTACTTCTGTAGTCTCTTGAAAAATCACAGAAGAGTTGGAATTGTCTAAGCAAAACAAAAGATGTCTCTTGTACTAACTAGGAGAATGTAGTTGAATTTGCTATGAAAAAACAATTCATTCTGGTAATAATATATTAAATGCACCGATAATATAACAAAGACAGTAGGACTGTAACGCCGCCTCCGCTGTGCAGTGCTGTGTCTTAGGTGACCTTGTCTATCCGTGTCCTAGGTAATACGCACAATGTAAATGGTATTCCAAAGCCACACATAGTCCAATCTGCATAGAGCACATTGAGTAATTTGTGGGTTTGTTCTTTCACCAAAAACGTTTATAGCTTTTGGCTTTAAAAATAGTTCTGGAGCATAGCAAGAGAGAAGCAGCTTTGGCCTAGATATTGCACAGGATGGCAGATGAACAGGGTTGATTTCATTTTGGGCATTTTGCCCAGGACACTTTTTATAGAACATACAGTTACTCTGGGGGTTCTTAGGCTGTAGTCACATTGGATTTTTGGATTTATTCTTCAGAAGGGAGAGTCGCATAATTTTATAAAAAAGGAAAATTAATGTAAATTTCAGAATGTAGGTTCTTTCATGTTGGAGTTTTAGATTTCTATCCGTGGTAGTGGGACTGCTGCTTTCTCCCTGAGGCTGCCTGTTGTAGGCTCATTCTGCACATGCTGATCCCCTCCTGGACAAGGAACATTCCAAAGCCTGTTCTTGCACTATTTACTCTAATAGATTTTATTTGTTTTCTGTCTCTGCATCTGAATACACTTTGTAGCTGTGACTGGCAATTGCCTCTCATCTCTCATGTAAAATATAAGAAGAAAAGCTAAGCCTGTCTGACAGATGGAAAAAATTAAGGCAAAGAAAAATATTAGTTGTGTGTTTCAACACCTGGTATTTCAGATGTCTTTCAAATTGCGCACACAAGGATTTCAGATGCAAATTAGCAAAGGCTGTTGATCTTTCAGGATGTGAAAATGTAAATTCTCCATTACCTTAGATTTTATGCAAAGTTTATTTATGGCAGTTCTGCACTTCTATACAAGAACTCTACTTTTATTTTCCTGTTAAAAAATTAGCCAGTAACGTCATTCAGGTCTGCAAGAAGCACTGAAAGAGAACAATAAACTTTAACTATTGAGAACCAGCATTTAAAAACCAATAATCTTTTCCCATGTTCTCTTCTCCTAATTTTTCTGTACTTTCTTATCATGCTTCTTGGTCTGCAGAGCTCTTGGGGGCTGGCACTGCTGATCTCCTGTTCTGCTGCAAGTACAAATTACTGTTACATTAACTTTTTTATTATCCGTGATTCTCGGAACATTTTACAAACACTAATTACATTTCCAACTGTCAAATGGGGGTGAGTGAGTAGAATTGAATCATCTCCCTATTACAAATGGGTGAGCTGAGACACAGAGCAATGGAGCTGGTGTTTTTGATCTCGAACAGTGAGCAAATGCAGGACCGAAAATAAATAGACTCTGGGAATCCTGAATTCCACTCCTCTGTTCTAAACGCTTAATCTTCAGTATGTAGTCCAAATAGGATAATTACATTGTTTATAGCAACAGTCTGTGGTGAGGCCATTTTTTGCCTTAAGTTAAATGACAGATATTTCTATTCTTTCTCATTTCAGTTCAAACACTATGTTAATAAGCTCCGGAGCAAAAACACGTATTATAAAAAGAAGCGACTAGAAATAGCAGAAATTACAGCTGAGTATGGTATCCTCCAGAGGACAGAAGAACTGCTAAAACAGCGCCATGAGGCTATTCAGCAGCAGTTGGTAATACAAGCATGTACCACTCCGGCAGTTCATCACCCCGGCTCCCCTGATAACTAGCTATGTAATGAGGTGGACGTTGTTTTGCTATTTTCTAATGTATTTCATCCTCAGCTCTCCTGTTGCCATTAGTAAAAGACATACGGGGGTAAAAAATTTATTTTCATCTATTGACTATGCCAAGCTGCTGTTTTTTCTGTGCAGCAGTCGTTTTTTACAGGCTGTCATATATGTTCTGCTATTTCTTTTTAGCCTGAGGGGTTTGACCCTACTTTCTGAAGTCAATGGCAAATCTTCCCTGACCTCAGTTAGAGCAAGATTGGATTCTTCGGTTAGTTTCTGGTATCCATATATACATTAAGGGCTGTTAAAATTATGTTATTAACAGTAAACAGGATTCAAATTACTGCTGCAAAAATATATAGGAATAGTACTTAAAAAAAGAGAGGGGGAGGGAAAAAAAATTCTAACCCCGGAACATTTAGAAGAAAATGTATTTCACAGTAAGTGAAGGAAAAGACAGACATATTACTCCAAAATTTAAAACTAGAGGAATGCTCTTTCTAACCTGGAAAAGCAGGAAAAAGATTTCTGCTATGCATACCTGTAAGCATTCAGGGAATATACATGTATTCCAAATGCAAGGAGATTCCCTTTTTAGTCTACAACAATCTACTGCTACAATATTTTCTTCTAATATCAGTATTTTTGTTATCAAAATATTTTTGTTATTATATCAGTGTTTATATGCCCATATTTTGCATTTTTAAACATAAAAATACTTGTTCGGTTAAAAAATGAAATGAAAGTGTGAGAATACATAGGACAGACTTTGGAAAGGGCTCTCATATAGTTGCAAGGGATGATGTTATGCAATTTCAACAGGGCATTCACTGTCTAATTAAAAATATAACCAGAACTGCTGCCTGGGTACCAAGAAGCACCTAAGCAGTAAAGGATCAGGGCTTTTCCTCCGATTGTTACTCAGCTAAAAGGAATCTGGATGTGTGTGGACGTGTGTTTTCACTTAAGAAATTGTTATTTACAGCAGGATAACCAATATATACTAGTCATCCCACAATAAAATCACAGCAGAGGCAAAGCCCTAGAAGTTTCTCCATGAAGCGGCTACACGTGGTCACCGGTATATTCCTGTGCAAGTCTGACTTTTTCTAAACTATCTTATAATAAAACTACAGAGCTTTAATTTCATAAAGTTCTTACCATCAGAAAACTAGCATGCACTTTTTTGCAAAGCTAGAAATATAGTTTTCTTGCCCTGGGTGTAGTGCCCTATCAAACTGTACACTGCTATTAAAGTCTACAAAATGGTCCCATCATAGTAGCAGTAGCTATTATGAGAGAAAACCTTTTCTTAAACATATGCTTGTGAAGGGTTTTGTGAGGCTGATGGACATGGAGTTCATAGATACATGTGTCTCTTAAGAATGAATGTTTTCCTTTTTAGCAAATTGTGGATGCTTAAGTCAACACTCAGCTTTCAGTTTACAGAAATACCCTCTTTGCATACTTAATGAGCAAGCATTGCTAAACTGTACATTTACAATTAAATGTAAAGTTTTGCTAAAATTTGGTAAGATGGCATTAGTATTACTATAATGAATACAGAATTTTTTTAGTTTAGCTTGACAGTTGTTTATAAAATAATTAGACCTTACATCTTCAGATTGAGCACCCGTCCTTTACATATTTAACTGTTCAGAACCTGACCTAAAGTCCACTTAATTTGGTGGAAACTTTCTGTTAATTTCATTGGGCATCAGATGACCAAATCGTGGTATTACAGAGTTGTTCATGTCCTACGATAGAAGAGCCAGATACAGGATTTAGTTGTTGTGGTGGCTAGATTATTCATGACTTTTAAAATAAATTGATTACAGTACTTACCTTTTCAGCTTTCTTACAGTATCTCAGCTATATGAGAGAATTCGCCGTGTTACTGGAGTAATGAACTCACATTTTGCATTTTTTTTAATATCTGCAGCAAGCTATTGAAGACAAGAAAGGTATTTCTGGATATAGCTACACCCAGGAGGAGCTGGAAAGAGTATCTGCAGTAAAAAGTGAAATGGATGAAATGAAAGGCCGAACACTAGATAACATGTCTGAAATGGTGATCTTTTTCATAATTATTTTATTTCTGCAGTTTGAATGTTCAGTTCTTCGGAATATAAAACCAAGTTTAATATTTTTGGTCAGGTTTTTCATGTTGTTTTATGTACGTTTGCATATATATATATATATATAGTATATCTCTGCAAAGGTAGTCTGGAAAAAGCTTACCAAAATGTATATTTCTTTTAATGTATGAAGAAAAAATTTAGAATTAAAAAAAATAATCCTACTTTCCCCCCTTCAGAAATATCAGGGATATCAAGTCTTGCTGTCTTGTTGTCTTTGGTTTTGACTTTTTTGTGATTTAGTAGGTGGTTTCATGTTTGTTCTTGCACAGTAATTGAAAGAGAGGAATGTTTTAAATCTTTAATACAGTCTTTTTCTAAGGTGTTTGTAAAATACTGGAGTTAAGCATTTGATAAAAAGAATACTTAACATGACTAAAGAGCTGAAGCAAATAGCTCTTCTTTTTCTCTGTACCCAATTTTCAATTGCTCTTAGCTCTGTGGTGTTTTAATTTAATTTATCGCATAGCCATAGAAGCAAGACAGAACATGAACTTCTAACATCATAAAAGAGCAAAAACCAAAATAACGTTTTTTGAAAGTCATTAGGGCACTTTTAAAATAAATTGATACAACTAAAACAGAATGATTCTCAGATAGAAAGCTGGATAGAATTTTGATCTTCAATATAAATACTTTAAAGTGTTTCTATTTGTTTTTAGCATTTTAAAACATTATTTAACCTGTACAGTTTTTTTTTCTTATGGCTCTCTTCCTTTCTGTCAGCCCACCTCTATTCAACTCCTTGATTTTTCCCAACTCACCAAGCTGCTCAGGTGTCTAGCACACAGGCTGTCTGCTGGACTTCTCTGTGAAGTGCTCGGTTCAAACTACGGGAGCAGTAGTTGTCTGTTTTGTGCCAATGACACCACTGCCATATGGGTTCTTTCCCTTTATTAATTAGCCCTGTGCTTTTTTTTATATCATATATAGTCCCATCTTCTTTTGTAACATCTTTTTTCTCTCCATATTTTGGCTTTCTTCTCTTTTCTTTTCACATTCCTAATAATATAAATGTACTACTAATATCATATTATTAATGTCTATAATTTGTCCCTCTATCAGGTAAAAAAACTGAATACTATGGTGGCAGATAAGAAGTCCAGCCTAGCTCCTGTTATCAAAGAACTGAGACAGTTGCGTCAGAAGTGCCAGGTTAGTGGAAACACTTTAGGAATACTTTGAACAAAGCTTCTTAATGAAATAGGTAGGTAGTAGGACAGACTTTGGGAAATACTCCTGTGTTTTCCTCTGCAAATTTGTCCATGCAGTCAGAGGTTATAGTTACAGAAGGAGTTGATTGTATGTATAGATACTATCTGTATATATATATATATATATATGCCTTGGCATGGATGTATTTGTGCCTTAAAAGGGAGGATATGTGCAATTTAGAAGCTGAGTTGAGACCATACAGAAATTCAGATCAGAAGGTGATTAGCTTAAGTTTGATTCCACTTATCCCTAAATGCTTCAAATACTGCAAATCCTCAGTGTCTCATCAACTTTGTACACCTTGTTTGTGTGATGCTTTTTTTATTTTAAGCACAAAATACAGTTATTTTGATGTATTAACCCTTCCTTTCATTCTGGGTAAGTGAAGTCAAAATCAGAAATAAGCCTAACTTACAGATCTCTGGTGTTGTACAAGGACATAATCAGCTCCAAAGGAAAGCTGGAAATAGCAGAATAGGTCAAATGTGATTTGCAGTAGGCAACATGCAGGAGATTGGAATTATTAAAAGCTGACAGGGAAGGCACAAAATCAGGCTGAATATTTTGTCTTTTACTGTAAATTTTTAAAAGTTGCTGTACCAGGAGAAAATTTAAAAAATCATGGTTCAAAATGTAGCAAAGTTAGGTTCCAAATGACTGATAGGTGCTGGCTTGTTTGTTTCTCAGCTCTAATCATCTCAGCTAAAGCTCTCCTTTTAAAGTGGATCACAAATAATATCTCATCCAAATAGTTGAACACAGTGATCTACGTCCTTTATCAGTCTGTAGGAATGACAGATTTATCCATTTGCTTTCAAAATCTTATACAGATCTGAAAAAAATCATTCAGGCTCTCAGCTGCTGTAAGTTGGCTCATCCTCATAGTAGTAAATGGAGCTATCCATTTATCTCTCAACTACATTTCCAGAAAACTTATTTTTAATGGTTCAATTTAAAGTGTCAACAAATGAAATCCAGCTAAGCTGTTTGTTGTGTACAACTAGAAAGCTCACTTTTCATGGGTGGCAAGTATAATTATCCTGTCTTAATCTCTAATTTTATAATTACCTTTCCTTTCTGCTTGCAAACACTCCCCTATGGATGTGACTATAAAGAGGATATTTGCATGTTATGTTGTGGTGTATACAGCTGATCCTCCAGTATGCAAGCAGGGGCTAGCGGCTTCCCCGTGTGTAATAATAGCCGTGTGCCTGCTTGGTTTATGTAAGTGCCTGTGAGTGTGCCAGTAGCTGAGGCTGATGTGTGAGACTGACAGGAACACAGTCTGCCTGGATGTCACATGTCAGTCAATTGAAGATTTCATTTACATATCCCTTTGCCCTTTCCACATAAGGAATTAACTCAAGAATGTGATGAAAAAAAAGTCCAGTACGACAGTTGTGCAGCGGGGTTAGAGAGCAATCGCTCTACACTGGAACAGGTAAGGTGGTGACTTGGTCACGTATATTAATAAATGCTGTGCAAGTTATTCGTTATGGTATAGTCTTTTTCCTACCTTCCCTCTGGATATGGACAGTCCAAATTCACTTCAGGTGGAGATGAGTCCGTGGTGATCCATAACTACGCAAATCAATGTGCCTGCAGCTGCTCTGCACTAGCTACAGTCCCATGCATCTTGTTTTTTAATAGCAACAAGTGAACACAGTGGTATGTACAGTCCATCCTGTGGAGTCCAGCTTCGATTAGTAGGAATGTTGTAAAAGATGGTACATCTGCCAGAAATCCTGCCGACCTGTATAGTATCTATTAGGAAACAATTTGACAATAAAATGTTAAGGACTAATTTATCAAGACAAATCTTCATATGCACTTAGCAGATTCATTAAATTAGCAACACCAATTTAACCAATAATTAATACACTGAAATTAATGGCAAGGTTACTTCATTAAACGTGACTGTCTTGCATTCTTGAAAATTATCAACAAAAATACAATAGTTTTTAAAAAAATACAAACATATGTGAGGCTTGTCCATATGCAGTTTATGTATGGCTTGAACAATAGTGCTTCTAGGAAGGGATGTACCTAAGCCAGTGCAATCCTCTAATGTGGGTACAGATATACTATTATTAATATATTTATATGAATCTGCTTTATTTGTCTAGATCACCTCCTTTGAATTTTGGCTGGACTTGATTTTCAAGGACTTGGACACATAAGCAATATATTTCAAAATAAAAAAGGTGTACATTTAAAGTGCAGGCGGATATACAGCTATTTTTTCTCTGCACTAAAAGTTCTTTGTATGGCTTAACCCAAGTGAGATAAAAGAATCCACAGATAAAGCTAGTATTAAGTAGACCTTCCATTAGAACTATTGTGCAATAACTACTCAAGGCTTTTTCCTTCCTAGACAAACCTTAGTCATGTTCTAACACATCATGACAAGCAAGTCCACTGATTAAGCTGCACTTGACTGTCAGCAACTACAGAATTCAGGTTTTTAGCTGATGGTCTGAAAGTCACATAGTGACACAGCTTTGGAGTTGACAACTTTTGTGTGACCTGGAGTAATTGAATTCCGCTTGGATTATCAGTTTTCTTGGTATGGACCATTTAGAGCTGGGGAACCTGAAGGGGAACGCTAATCCACTGCCTCCATACTCCCCAACATAGTTACTGATTGCTAATTAACATATTATTAACATGACTGTAGCTTCTAACACACATTTCACAGATGTGTTCCAGGAAATACTTGTTCACAATTGTATTTAGCACTTTAAGAAACGAGAGTCTTGGCAGCATTTGTGAAGTCTCTGTTAGAAGTTAAAGTCATATTAGTAAATGCCTGTTCACAATCCGTTAGCATCTCTAACTGTAGCTGAAATTTAAAAAAAAGAAATTACCCTTTCATTTATTACTTTTAAAGAGACTACTGTAAAGCCCAAATTGTATGAACATGTAAGAAATGATCAATTCAGAATTATGCCTGTTTCTGTTATGGACTCTCATGGTTAATATAGTAACACAGGGCATCTACTGTAGACCTTCAGTTATGATGTCCATTAAAATATTATTGTTGTACTGCAGGAAGTGAAAGGACTTCTTGAGGAGTGTATTCAGGAAGAAAGCAACTACCGTTATATTAACTGCATGAAGAGGGTAAGATCGGAAGAGAGACCAAATTGTTCTTGGTGAAATGAAATAGGAGTTATAGTATATATTTTTAAAACATTTGTGTATTTCTTTATAGAATATAGAAGTACAGCTGCAGCGTGCTAAAGAAGAAATGAAAACATACGTTTCCCCAGATCCACAGGAGAGACGAAAAGCAATTCGGTAAATATATTAGTGCATTTCGTTTGTGTTAACTTGAAGGATTTTCATAAACTGAAACTGAAGTTAAGAATTTTCTCACTGGCATTTGAACTGAAGGAGTTCACCTGATAAATTTAGAAACACTATAATAATCTAAAAATAAGCATCTTGAATCCCAGTATGTACTGCTGTAAATCTAAGAGTTCTGTCAGACATACCAAAAGATTTTCCCTTCCTGCTGGAGATTATGGGCCCCAGATAGTGGCTGTTCACTGCAGCCCCTGTTGGCGCAGACCCAGAGAAGCCGTGCTGCTGCGAGGTCCTGCAGGAAGCGCGGCTCCACCAGACGCAGTGACCGAGCCAGGTTTCCCTGCGACTCCAGCATGCAGCAGTAGGAGGTCTGCCACCTCTCGAAGGGAGCAACCATATGCTGCCCCCACATTTTGGCCATTTTTTTTGCAAATCTTCAACTGTTCTTTTAGGTATAATAGCTATCGCCATCGCTGGTGCAGGAATGGAGAACTGCATATACTTATCCTAAGTGGATTTTGCTTTGCCTTTCTCACTGGAGATAGACAGAATAAATACTGCTCTGCACTATCCCACTAACCCTCATCTTTACACTCAATTTAATAGACTCCAGTATAAGGTCAATTGCTCCAGCCTGTGAGTTTTTTCAGGACCCCTTATCTTTACATGGTGGGAAGGGAAGCCTAAAAGGTTATGAATTGAGCTGGTGAACATTTTTATGTAGTTTTCCATTTAAAATAATACAGTTCTGCCAAAGATTGAAATATTTTCTGAGAAGGGGATATTTTGGTTTAATTTTCTGTGCAAAGAATTTTAAACTTTATCACATTATATAGACTTTTACACTTCAGTACATATTAAATATTTTAATAAAAGTATCCTTTTTAAAATGGTATATATATTCAATCTTTTAATTCAATATAAAAGTTTAAACATAATTCAGGCAATAAAGTCAACACAATGGTTCATCCCTGCCAAAATTAAACATCAGAAGAATCCAAAATCAAATATTTTGTAACTTTCATTTAGTAAAAGTGTCAAAATATCTTTTTTGTCTTACTCATAATTACTTTTTTTAAAATACCAGAATTCTCCATGAAATAGAAATAGTGATTTCCAGCTGCTTTTATCTTTGACTAGAAAATGTCTTAAATCTAGCTCTCAATAAAATGAACAAGTTTAAATTATTGTCAGTAGTTTTACAATTTCATCTGTAGCTTTCACCCCATTTTATTTGGCAGACATGAAAATAGTTATCCAAACATCAGTTTTAAAATTAAGGTATGCTGGGTTTGATAAAGAGTATGGTTTTTAGTTTTATTTTGAATGAATGAAATGAGTGAAAAACACTCGGATATTTTGAAAGTAGGATTGCGCATCTCTAAAAATGTAGTCGCTACAGTACCAAGGAGTCTCTGCAGAGTACACCTTTTTAAATCTGTGCTGAGAGGGCATCAGCTTTGCCTTGTACCTCTCCATCTCACTACAGTCTGCTCAATGAGCATTCCTGCTTTGCTTTATTGCTCGGACTGTAAAAAGCCACAGCAATATAGGTCTTGGATGTGAAGCCTCTTAGATTTCTGTATTCGTATTTCAGAGACATGACAGATTGTTGCTTGAGATCTTTATAATCTGTCATGTCAGAGCTGTGGTTCATGTACAGCCTTCTATACAAGTTGCCAAAATCCTTCACAAAATTGTCCCATTCATAAAACTCAATTAAAAAACATGATTGAGTGGCAAAGCAAAGACAGAACTGCTAATTAGATAAATAATAAGCATTCTATGTTTCATTTTAAAACTTCAGACCACCTAGCTGCTGAAGTGACATCAGAAAAAGAGAGCCAGTAGTTGTCTATCACTTCTCAAAGGAGATGGAAGAACAGACCTGTTTCCCAGGATATCTGTCCTCTTAGACTCACTGCCTTTGGGAATAATTTCTGGGCCTTTCTGCTGCAGTGGTGGTGACTAGGGAAGCAACAGTAAGTTGGTAGTAAACGTAGTCAAATGTCATTCAGTATCACCTGAGGCAATTTCTTCACTCACCACAGTGAAGAAAGGCCACTAGGGTTGACCACTTTTGACTGGAGAATAAGAAGCTTCTTACTCCGTCTCACAAAATAACAGAAGGCTGAAGGATACAGAAGATTTATCTAATAAAAATGGGTAAAACAGCAAAATTAAGCAGAAGGATAAAAAAAAAAAAGAGAAAAACCCTTGAGAAAAATCTTAGTGATGACGTGAGTATTGATTAGTATGAAAGGCGGCACAGCTCAGCCAAGCAGCTGAGAGGAAATGCAGGTCACGCAGCAGCCACTGTCCTTTTATGGCCTTGCAGGGAAGGGGAGGATTGAGTTTATACACAGATGCTAAGCAAAAATTTCTCCAACTCAAGTGCTTGTGAAGTGAACATCCACAATGTGCATACACACACAGACAAGCCATCAAAGGCAAACGCTGGAATTAAAGGGCGAGTCCAGCTATGTAATTCCAGGTATGGCGAGGAGAATGCGAATGGAGCGGTACCGCTTTCTGCACTGTCCCTGCCTCACTTGCTAACACAGAAGGAGGTAGTTAAATCACACAGAATCACTGAGGTTGGAAGGGACCTCTGGAGATCATCTAGTCCAACCCCCCTGCTCAAGCAGGGTCACCTAGAGCACATTGCACAGGATTGCATCCAGGCGCATTTTGAATATCTCCAGAGAAGGAGACTCCACCACCTCTCGGGGCAACCTGTTCCAGTGCTCTGTCACCCTCACAGTGAAAACTGCGAGCACCGAAGGCAGGGAAATGAACCCCCTCCCTGGGACTACGCACGTTTTGGCCTTCTGTAAGATGTCGCAGAACAGTCACATTTAAATGAATTACAACAACGTTCAGTATCCAGAGCTTTACACAAAAGAAAATGAGGAGAGAAAATGTATTTCTAGACATCCTTTTAGAATGTGTATGTATTTTTCAGCAGGCACTGGAATGTAAACGGAGCAAAAATGAGCCATAAATAGAACAGCACTTTCCTAATAACGTATTGAACAAAAAATGTCTTAATTCCGACCCTCTTTATTGAACATAAACTCTCTGTTCTGTGCAGTCATTTCTTAGGAATGTGAAAAGTTAATTTTGTTCTCTAAAAACAGAAAGTGTTTTTTTTTTAAATTAAGTTATTAAGTTGCATTCTTTCCAGTCATCATTATAAATAGTAAAGAAAAACTTACCAAGAAAGACATCTAATTTTCTGATGATTATTTTGAAAACTGTACTCAAAAAAAAAAAGTATGTTCTTGAGGCCAAATGCGTGTGAACATATACAGTGTGCCAGTGGGAAATCAGAAGATGCAGTGCGGCTTTCCATCCCTCTGACTTGGTGAGGATTGCTAGGGATCAGCTGTGCCTGCACCGCGCCTGGAGCAGCCTCAAGACTGCTCTGCTCTGTACTGACTAGAGTCATCCCAGGCTGACGGATCAGTAAACGACCCAGCTGCATTCCTTGCACATCCATTCCGGGGAGAGCATGGCGCGCAGCACCGGGCGGCATGGGGCCCAAGCGCTCCAGCTCAAGGGCTGCGGTACCTGGTAGAAATGGGAGAAATACTGGAAACATGATGCTCCAATTCTCTTTCCACACTGCTGCTCACTATGCGCTAGCAAACCTTCACACTCGAGCATCGTGAAGGCTGATATTTCTTTATGGAAATTTGGATTTCTCTGTGCAAAGTCCTTCTATCCTGAGCAATTTGGAAAGTTCTTTTGATGAGCTGGCCTATTTTGTTTTTCACTAGCAGTCAAACTCTCAACCTCTAAGTTTACCTGTTACACACAAAATGTAATACTTGATTTCATAAAAAAGAATCAGTGAAGATGTCTTTTTGTTGTCACATTTCAAAAAAATTAAAAATAAGTGTAGAAATATTTCTCACTTTTGCTGTTATGATTTGCATATTATATTGCAGGTTTCATGTATTGAGTTTGGGTATGTCAGAAAGTAATCCCTCCACTTGTTGCACACAAAAGCGTACAGCCAAGATTTTTAATAACGAATGTCAACAGTTATGCTACTAAGTTTATGTTTAAGCACCTAAATGTGAAGCCTGGTTTTTAAAAGTGCTGAACACACAATGGTTCCATTGCAGTAACTGGATTTGTCAAAGCTGGGGTGAAATTCTACTGCCCTTCATTCCTGTATTTTCCCACTCATTCTAATGCTACATCCGTAGCCGTTAAGGGCTGTGGATTCGTATACTCTGACATTTGTACAAATAGAGGGTACTGGATAACCTCAGAATATCATCAGCGTAAATGCATTACTAAAAAGGGATCATGTATGTCTTGCCTAACTGGTCTTGCTGTCATCTTCAAGCTGGAAGCAACAGTAATCATACGCGCTTTGAAAATGTAAGAGATCTTATCCAGTAACACTTTTGCTAACTGCATAACTGAGGGAATCAAGGATATCTGATCCCTGATGTCAAGCGATATGTTGCCCAGTAACAAAAAAGTTTCTCCATGCTTCCTCTTCTGACTGGCTCATTTATGAACCTCCCAATACTTTCATAATTTTCCAGGCTTGCATCATTATTATGTCCTATTATTTAGAAACAATTAAAATCATAATAAAAATATTATATATTTCTTTTAGAGAACAGTATACACGAATGATCCTTGAACAAGAAAACCTTGGGAAGGTAAGAATGAGGTTTTTACCTTGTAAAAGCCTTGTACAGTTCATATATTTGTGGGGCTTATTACAGAATGCTGCGGTCAGTCTTTTATAAAAAGCATATTGCAGTCCACAAAGAAAATTCCATTACTGCTGGCATTGGTAACTAATACCCTGACGAGAGATCATGCTGGCTCTTCAGGGCTTGATTTCCTACAGCGTATAGCATGAGCTGCTTGTAAAAGATAGTCAAACAGCTTAACATGACAGCACATTCCCTGTAAACCATTTGGATAAGAAACTGAAACATGGGTATAACAAACGGTGCCAGCTCAAATTTTAAGTTGTATATAAAGCAACCTGTTGAAGACAATAAATTTTCAACGTGTCAGCCTTATCACTGTTATTAAAGGCCAGGGGATCATCACTGTAGCAGTGTTAAACAAAAGCAGTTGTCCATTTCTAATCTTGCACGAATCTCAGATCAGCATGGAGGAGGTTAGCCTTACTAATTCCACTAAACATCCTTCTTTTATTAATTTTCTTTTTATGAGTCAGTCTGTGAGTGACTTTTACACATTTGGGCTGCCACTATTAATGATTCATAGTGGGTTACATCATAAAACATTAATTTCATGTTTATAATATGATAATGTGAATCCATCGTAGGCTGCAACTTGACACTGTAAGAGCTCTGTGTGACCATGAACTCACATTTTTAGCATAACTTCCCAAATAGATGAGACTATTATTTAGAGAGTTTTAAAACATTGAAATAATTGTCAATCCACACAAAGCACATATCTAAGACCACGGGTGCTGTTGCATTTATCACTTGCAAGGTGTGGTACTAGCTTAAACCAAAGGTAATACTGTTTCAGTGGGAAATAAAAATCTTTGTCATTCTTAGCTGCCTACGTAAGCAACTTTTGTGGCGTAAAATTGTTCCAGAAATCTAATGGTTTTTTTGTATTTGTAACAGAAATTACGAGAGAAGCAAAAAGTTGTACGGGAAAGTCACGGGCCAAATATGAAGCAAGTTAAAATGTGGCAGGATTTTGAGCAGTTAATGGAATGTAAGAGCGAATGTTTTCTAAAACAACAAAATCAAACAGCCATCGGTCAAGTCATTCAGGAAGGAGGTAAAGATAGGCTTGTATTATGAATTCTTCCTTCTTATACCAACATAAAGCAGGAAAACAGTGTGTTGATTTCTTAAAGGTAATCTCATACTAAATATCATTGCTTTCATTATTTCTGCATAAATTTGTCGTAAATTATTTGGTTTTAGTGCATAAACAACGAGTGAAACTAACCACTGTACGAAGCTTTTCCTCCATTGTTTAAGTGACAACATAATGTGGTTAGGAAGATCTGTTATGAGATCTGCACTAGGGTGAACCTTGTCGTAAATCTTTGCTTTATGAGGCTGGGAATGGCATGCATCTGCAGCGAGATCAAAGGAAAAGAAATCCTTTTCCAGGGTCACAGAAAACTTACGTAATTGCCCGGCTCCTTATTCTGAATCACTAAGGTTACATTTTTGCAGCGCCTGGGACTGGATATTGTATAGTTGTGGACCTCCTGGCTTGGCAGCCTCCTTCCCTATTGTCTTTATTCGTCTAGTGTGACTGGCAAGAATGGAGCCATTTCTGGTCGGAGCTGCACAGACCTTGCCTGCACGCTCCTAGTCATGCTTTCCCTGCACGGTTGATTTAAACTGATTGTGCTTGCAGGAGACACTTCATGGCTACAGCGTCAGGAGTAGGATCTGAGAACAATTACTTGGATTCTGAGCTTTTTCCACTATCTTTTGTTGTTTTTAACAAATGTGTTTTTCTTACACATATACCTTTTTCGAATTTCTCTTAGTTACCCATGTGAAAGTGTTAACTGTAGTCCATTAACGGCTTTCTCTAGTGAGGATATCTGTGCAGTGTGAGTCCAAAGCGATTACAGTTGCCCAAAGAGGGTCATCTCAGGGATGGAGGGTCACTGATGCTGCAGATATGGCCCAGCGGTTCTTGCGTGTGTTCAGGTATGCAGAACAGAGAGATACACAAGGCTCCCTTGTGCTCTAACTTTGACCTGTGAGCCACAAGCAACTTTCACTTTGCCCTAAAAATTGCATCATGAGACCCAAAGCTGACCCAGGATGAGAGGAATGCAGATGAGGCTTGAAACTGTCTCTCACGCTTCATCATTTCTGATGAGCCCCTCTTAGCCACAGTGAAAGATCAGAAGCAGAGAGATAAGTCTGGGAGACCAAAATTCTTGCTGTTCTTCTTTACTTTCTTGGCCAATTGAATTTCTAAATAGTTTTTTTTTCTGTTTTCCTGCTTAAAGTAGAATGGACTTAGTCACTGATAGTTCTTTCAGATGTAATTTGAACATAAAATATAATTTAGTTTTCTCTGATACCTGAGATCTTTCGCTGTTTTCTTTATCAAGAGAGAGGATGGGAGTTATATAGTTCCTTGTTTGTCTTTGCATTAAATATATTTGTTAACAGAACTAAAATAAAATCTGATGACTACATTTTGACTGTATGGTATTCTTTTTTTACATTTCTGAGGTAAAAGTAATAGAAGGTAAATTGTTAGTGGCAAGCACTTTGCTGGGCCATAGGAGAAAGACTTTTGAAAAACTCAGGGTCATTTCATGGAATTTCTCTCAGATGCTCCCCAAAGGGTTCAAAACCCCAGCGTATGCCTAAGGAGCAGGTCTCGGATCCATGGATTCCCAGAGCATCCTCATGTAAGCCCTCCCACACTGCCGAACAGCTGAAGATAGCCTTTCTCGACAGCTGCACACTAATCTTTCCCAGGACAAGGAGAAGCAGCAGTTTTTCCCCTACGCAGATTTTCCGTGAGTGTGGCGGGAAGGCGGTTGTGTGGGACGCAGGCACAGGTAGGGTAGCTGGAGCGGGGAAGCGTGCCGCATTGCCACCACCTGCTGCGTCCCTGGTTTGGTTACTCTGCACGGCAGGAGGAGACTGGGCTTTACTAAGGCAGTGAAAAGGGACCATATCAATCCGAAAGGGACAAGCTCAGGAAAATGGCATGTGCAGGCTACACAGTGCGGGGAAAGCTATCTCCAGAACTACTTCCAACTTCTATCCCTGCTAGCCCAGTACCATTATTATCATTCTATTTATCTCCATTGCGCTGTAGTGCCTACTGACCTGGAAAAAGTTATGGGAGTTACATACCTGGACTTTTGAAGGAGGGTTTTACCGAATACTTGTCAACAACAGTAAAATAACGCAGCCATCTACATATGCTGGGGGAGAGCATGGGCTGATCACCAGAAATGGGCATTTAGGTTACTTAGGAGTCAGTGCTGAAGGAACGCCCGTGGTCCAAAGCCACCACAGGGGGCGGGAAGAAGAGTAGGGTTTATACACTTCAAGCCCAAACTTTCAACAAAACCCTAAAAACCCTATTTGACTAGACCGTACCTGCAAAGATTTATTACATGGATTAGCCTGCTGTCCAGGAAAAAGCGATGCTTTTGAAATTCATGGTAATGATGTAGCATAAGATTGAGTATAATCATTTTCTGTTTTCCTGTTGAGAGTTACCCTAAAAATAGTTGGTCTTTCTTTCTTGTAAAAACAATTTATTGCTAGTTACTCAAAGATGACGTGATTGTTGTTCTGATCTTAGTACTCCATCATTCGTACCGCACCAAGAAAGGGCACGCAGATTATACAGTACAGCAGCATCAAAATGACTTTCTGCAAAGAAGCAGAAAATCATAATAACTGTTATGAGAAGAAAATTGGAAAAACTCAAGACCTATTTTTAGCTTTTATGTAAGTAAGTGGACATTTAATAATGCAACTTTAATGGATTCTGTTCACTGGCTTTTCCACCCAGATTTGACGGGAGCTTTCAAAAAATTTTGACTGCATGTGGTAGTTACTTCTTTACCTAAATTGCAACAAAATAGCTTGCTTTTTATTTTTTTGCTTTGTTATTTCTAATAGTCTAGATGATTAATTAATAAGATTAAACATGCCATGTGGAAAATGCCTGCCTGTGGAAAATACCTTCTGAAGGCTCAAAAAAGTAAAAAATATGCATAGTTAGATTTGGGGCCGCAGCACTGCACCAGTTTCTTCCAGGTGGAACGCTGATCCCAGCCGTCGCTCCTGAGCAGCAGCCTGCTTGGTTTCAGAAGGCTGCTCCTTATCTCTACCCCGAATTGGACGAGGAAATACTCCAGCTATAAAAACTACTGTAGTATTCCCAGCTCTGTGTTATTTAGTCACGTTGACTTCAGCTGTCCCTCTTAGAGCTACAAGAAAGTTCCATATGGATCTAAGAGATGAAATCAGCTATTGGCATCAGAAATGGGCATGAGAAAACAGTACATCTATCTTGTTGTATGACCAGTCATTTTATCATTTGGATATCCGATTATGTTGTTTCTCTTGGCAGTACCATTTTATTCCCATTTGAACTTTAATAAATAAATGTTCTTAGATTTCCTCAGGTAACCCAAATCTGTAAATACTTACGTGTATATCTTTACTCACATGAATATTACTATTGATGAAGTCATATGCCCACAAGCATAGACGTTTGGCCCTGCTATTTTATGATGTTTTAATATACTCTGATTTCCAGAGCTTTCTTAGTAAGACATTTCTGTTGCTATGATGCTGATCATCATTATAAAACACAATACAGCAAAAGTATTTAGCAACAGTTCAGTGCCTAAAAAATGTCCTTACAATGAAGATGTCCTGAGTAATGAGATTGGATAGAACAGCACCCAATAAGCGATATAAAAATTGTTCTCTAAATGACTGGCTGGTTCAGGGACTGGAAATGGAGTACAGAGCTTTTCGTCCTCATAGCACTGTTTCATGTCTGACCCAGTTCAACGGGGGCTGAAAGTTCACTGCTAACTACCTGATGGCTGCGCTCAGCAGATGGTCTGTGCAGAGCGGTTTGGCAGTATCAGTCCAGTTCCAAAATCACCACTCCACTGGCAGCGTTTGGCAGCTTCCACGGGAAAGCCGACCTGAGGGGGCTGAGCGCTGTCACCGAAAGCTGTCACCTTGGGAAGAAGGTCACGACACGCCAACGAGCGGAGCATGGGAAACTTTCTCCTGCATCTCTGCTGGGCATGAAGAGAGCACTGATGCCTGCGGATCTGGTTTCGCTCATCAGCCCTGTATTTGCTGAGATTTAAGTGAAAAAAATAACGAACCCGTTCTCCGTGTGTGTCCTGTGCTATCATCTGCAGCAGTAGGTTTCCTGCTGAAGAAGGGCTGTTAACTCTCCAGCTGCCTTTCTCCATTGCGATCTGTAATGGAGACAGAATACATTTCCATGGCGTGTCAGCGTTCCAGGGAGGAAGTGCTACGTGAATCTACATTTTAGCGGGTGGTACCACCTGCCTGGGCAACGCGCAACTGATTAGCTGTTTTTTAATTATCAGAGTTTGACCTATTTTCAGCTTATTTAAAAGGTTCTTTAAATTCTCAACAGGAATTTAAAATGGGTTCTCTAAATTCACAACATCTCGGTTTCTATACTATTAGTTCTACAGTAGCAGCCTTCAGACTCCCAAGGCAACCCATTTCACCCGAGGTCACTGGGTGAGAAGGGTAGTTTTCATAATTGCATTACACTGATTTTGATGATTCCAGTTTCCAGATGAAAATGCTGTAAGGCGCTGGGCCGCGGCAACACCAAACTCGGTGAGAAGCCCTGGTGTTCGAGGAGGGGGAACAAACTTCTTCCAAATACTCAGCAGGAACTGCGAGACAAATCGAGCAGTCCTTATTCTGACAAAACCCGCACTGACTTCAGCGGGAGTTTTGCCAAAATAAGGTCGGCTGGATTTAGCTCTGTATTATTTCTCCTGAGAGAACAGCAGCAATTAAAGGCATAGGATCAGATTTATAACAAACATATTTTTTAAAAAAAGAAATATAAGTATCTAAAATAACAACTTTCATTCGATGCAAATCGACGCTCCATTAGAAACATTTATAGCAAAAATTAAATATTTTGTAAGTTTTTCTCGGCATGAACAATCAAAATACACAAGTAGTTAGCAATATAGCTTTATCGTTATGAGACATCTATGAGAGGCTGTCTTGCACAAATATAGCGCTACAGTATTTATAGTGTTTATCTTTAAAATAAAACTTCATGCATTTCCTTGTATTTAATGGCATTAGTTGTAGTTATTATAAAAATAAGTATATTTTTACCTTTCTTTTGTATTTCCATTCCTCATGGTTTTGAAAAAAAAGTATGGTTTTGCACGTTAGGGTGCACAGAACCAGTATTTGCTAAATGGCCAGGAATTAGTGTCCTTCGCCTGCAGGCAGACCCACACGGGCCAATGTCTACATACACTGTTTCAGTTAAGTCTGTCAGTACAGAATAACATTTAATTTTTAAGCTTCTAAACTTCATTGCAGCTGCTCATGTTTTAAAAGCACTCATTTATACAATAAATACTTCATTAGGTCTACTTTTTAAATAGGATAAAGCCAAACCCTGCACATTTTGCTAATACCAGAAAAAAATGCAGTTGATAGGAGGATGGAAAATGGGATCTGACCAATTTTCAAAGATAAATTCCTTTCTCTCTCCCTACTTCCTTCCCTTGAATGGAATAGAAAATATGTCTGGCCCTTAGGAAGCAAAAAATGACAAAAAGCATAAAGACATGCATCATATACAATATAATAACAATGTAAAGGAAATAATTAAGGAATTAATCTCACAATTTCTTCTTTGAAATTATACAACTGGTTTATAGTGAGCAAATCAAAATTCTGGATTAAGATTTTATGCAATTTAAAAAATTTGTTTTAAATGCAATTTTTGTTGCTGGATTATTGCTTTTAAATAGCAGCTGAAACTTTCTAAGGTTATAAAATGTAAAAAATGCAGCAGTTTACTTAGTTTACACTATTGCAGTATTTTCTGGCAAGTAAAATAGTATTTAGACATTTCTTTGCAGTTAAACACAGAAATGTCAGAGCTATAAATGAAGAATTATCAAAAGCAAAAAGCGCTGATTAACCTGAGATTCTAAAAACTGAAAAACTGCATGAAAATGATGCATATTCCTTATCAACCGCAATTTAAATGATGCATTTCTCCAGCACGGTGTTCTGTGAACATTCGAAAACTTAGAATTTTTCAAACTATTTATAAAACATTATATCAACCTCCCTTACTCCATGCTTTAAAGCTTGCCATGTTTTTATAGCATATTAAAAAGAAAACAGAACTGTATCAGAACACTGAAAGTCACCCACAGACAACCTGTTCCACTAATATTTTACATTCATATTGCATCTTTTGTCCTGAAGGATTTCTCTGCTTCATTTCCATTTTATGCAGGCTGATTAGACTGCTCAGGTATCTGCGTGAGCGAGCCAGGAGACCGTTAGAGATCTAGTTAATGTTCAGTGGACAGTAATGAAAATTGGGCATTTATTATTTTATGGGCAATGACAGACAGTCCTCTCAAAATTGAATCTCCTTAGGAAAATGTCTCCAACAACGAGTAACTGTAAAACAACCTGAATTCTTCTGACGTGGAAGTGGAGCGTGGCATACGTCGTAACGGGTTGTTAACTGTTGTGCATACTATTCCTTTTATATTTTTTTATTTACTCCACCATATTTTAACCATTTCTATGTGGAATACATCGGTTTAAAATCTGTATACACTAAAGGTTCTTTTCTGCTTGTTGATTTGATTGAACGAGCTATAGATTGATCATAAAAAATAACAAGAGGGAAAGAGAGAGCTCTTATACTGGAAAAAGCACTATAAATATTTTCCCGGGATCATTAACACAACCTTGTAATACTTCACCCCGCGGAGTGGAAAGAATTGTACAATCCTTTGATGAAATGTCTGAAAAGTGTTGACAATTCCATCTCAAATGAATGTCACTTTTTACATACAAATAACACATCCTCTAATTCTTAATTCTGTTATAAAAGTTATTTTCAACCTCTGAAGGGATCACTTGCTAGTGACTTGGCAATGTCAAACAAATGTTCGACTTTTATTCTGACACTTCTTGAAGAATTTGATTGAAACTATATATGTCTAGATAACATCCAACAAAGTGCCCCTCTTGCGTTTGTTTCAGGATATTTTTGGAAACAACAGAGGCGACCTTGGATGGAGCTGCTTTTCCAATTTAGGACTTCATTTGGTCTGAGAGAGTAATTACACTCTTCAAGCCTTTTGTATACTCGCAAACAAGATGGTTTTATTATTTTAGCTATTGTAGAACTGTTTTTCTGCAGTAGGTACCTGGTTAGCAGGGCCAATCTGTTTAGGGCAAGAACTTTATTTTAGGTAATCAACAATCTACTTTCAAATACACTTAGAAATAGTCCTCTAATTTATCACATCTCCCTTAAAAATATTGTGCAATCTGAACGAACAGCAGTCCTTTGCACAGGATCTTTGTTTCTTTAAACCTAGTTTTAATAACTAAGCGTTAGCCTTTGTCGTTGCTTATAGACATCAAGAATCTGGTTTCAAGCCAGGGCTCGCGCAGACTTGATGTAAAGTCTAAATGAGGAGAGTGGTAATGCTGGCGAATGCTCTCTGATGGGACTGCCACCTGTCCGGATCACAGCAGAAATATTGTTTGTCAAGCTTCAAGTTTAAAAGCCAAGGTTAAGAGCCAGGTTCTCTGCACATCTACAGTGCGGTGACTGTTTTCTTCTGACCTCAGTTTGCCAGCTGTGCAGTTAGATCTGTAAATTTGTATTACATCTAATCACTTAAGATGTTCTTAATATTTTGCTCTCGGTTTTTATCTAATCAATAAATTTTAACTCATTTGTGTTAGTGTCGGTTATAGGCATACTGCAGGCTGTACCAAAATGGAATTAGTTTGTTACAATGGTAATGCAGTTTCACGGCTGTAAATGGAAACAGAAACAACAGTGTTCTTGTCATTTCCTCTGTAAAATATTTACTCTCTTCAGTAATAATTTTGTCCTGTGTTATCTAATGATCAAATTATTAGAAATTATAATATTAGAACTAAATCTAGACATGCCAGTGGAATCTATTCGACATAAGTGGTAGATGCAAATGCAGATGTAAATATATACTAGTCAGGAGTGTAGTGTCATTGTTTAAATTAATTTGATCCCGCTTCAGTGTCAATGCATATTTTCATAACTCTGTTATACACTCGCTGTGTCTGATGGCTCAATTATTAATTCTAGAATATCCAGTTTCCTGATTTTATGGCATTGTCATGTACAGTAGTTGTGGATAGCTTTAGAGAATCAGCTGTTAATTGATCCTGTGAACCTGTATGTGTGTGAGCATGGCCACATTGCATACCTGCACAAATCAGGTTAAAATAAACTCTTGGGACAGCAACTTTCATCATGGAATCTCTAAATAATTCACAGACATCCCTCAGTAAAGTCTATTGGCAGCACAGTCAAGTAAACAAGTTACTGCTATCTTTATTATTTTCTAGATGAACAAACTGTGGTGCAGAATGAAACAGAAACAGAGCTAGGAATTAAGTCCTGGCGCCTGTGCTCCCGCCAGCCCTGGGGCGCAGCCCCGCAGTGCGCCTGGGATCCAAAACACCCCGAGAAACCTCCCGAGCCCCCTCCTCCGCCCTCGTGGTGGCCAGCTCTCTACCGTCAGGCTCCCCATCCCCGCAGGCCTTCTCGTTTGGCCACCCTAACCCTCACCTTGCTCAGAGGTTGGGTTACACCAAACACAAAGGGACGATATAGCAAATATTGTCCCCAGATTTACCAGTGCAGTAGTCAGTGTCCTAGCTTTGAGTATCCTCGCCTGACCTCTGCCGCTCCACAAAAGGTAATTTATAAATAAAACATCTGTACATTTGCAACGTGATAATTTGTTGAAATGTGTAAATCAAAGGTCATGACAGGTTCAGACAAACATAAATATGATGCAGGCAAACATAAAGCCATTTTAAAGGAACTTTAAATTAAATTGTAACAAATATAAAAGGAATTAAAAGGATAAAAACCATCACAACTACCTTCACTGAGTCCATGGAGTCAATAAAACTAAATGTGGGATCTTCTCTTACCTTGAGACCTTTTTATAATCCCAGAGAGATAAACATTAGAGAAGCAGGCCTAGATAGAAGCACTATGTGTGTGTGCATGCGCGTGCACGCATGTGAACAAAGATTAGGCCCCTTAGTCATAAAGCAGCCGACAGTGTTTTGGGGCAGCTTTTTATGTGTATGCCTGTCCTGTGCCCATTTACAGTCTTTGACAAATGCCTGCTTTGTACCGTATCTGAAACATTAATTATATAACCCAGAGCAGAAACAACAGCAACGTTTATTTTTTTCTTAAACATCTACAGGAACTGACGAGATTTTGAATATTATTCAACGCTGTCTTTAAAAATGTGAAGTGTAAATGAGAAAGCAGAAAGAGAGAAAAACTGGCTGGCTTAAAACATGGTAAGAGGCTAAAGTTTGTGCTTCTGGTTTACAGTCGTGGCCAACTGTGGTCAAAGCTGCTTTTTGTGCTTGCCTGGTGTACTCCCTCCCTGTATTGGCGTGCTGGAATTGGTTAGAATTGGACCCTCTCAGATAGAAAAATGCCAGATTTATCACTGGAATACTAAATTTTGCTTTTATATGTGAGAACAAATCCAGGGTAACCCCAGTTAATGAATAAGCCAGTCAATGGCAATACTTCCTGTTTAGTCTGATAAATTTGGCCTTAAACAAAAACTGAAGTTTTCGTATTATAGTCATTTACTGAACGGGGAACAAAAGCACATTTTCTCCATGAAAAATTTCAATGTCAGCAAAACAAAACAGGTAAATGTTCATATTATTTTTTGACAAAATTTTCAAAAATTCCGGTTTTCGACAACAAACAAAAATTCAATGCAAAGGTAAAAATTTCCAAGGCAATCTTACCCTTGCTGAAAAAGTGATTCTTTAGTCAAAATGAAAAACTCAAACCAACCACAATAACTTTGATGGAAACGTGCTCCTTACCTACAAGGCCTACAGCTTGTTACTGTGCGGTTCCGGTAGAAGCAGATAAACGCTCCAGAGCAGGCTCAGCAACGCTTGCGGTATCGTATTCTCCACCAAACGGCATGGATGCTGGAGTTTCTTCATAAGGGAATTTTCCTCTGATACAGCTGCATCAGAGCCAAGTTTACCTGCAAATACATGGCGCTGGTACAGTTTATCTTGGTTTGAAACAATTCGTATGGGTACATCCAGTTTTTAGAAAAGGGCATGCAACAAATAGAGGGGGTTGAGGCACTGCTGCTTTACTGATACATAAATATTGAATACCTAAACACAACGTTAGCTAATTAAGTTGGGGGTGATTACTGGCCAGAAATAAAGTACACTGTAAGTATGGATTAAGCCTGCCCTCTTACTGTACATGCTATGGTTGCTCCGTGACTACACTGAGGATGTGGTTTTCCAGGAAAATCAATCCAGCAATGTGCATCTGCACAGCCAGAAAAGATTAGATGGAGCTTCTTAATGTACAGGGTGCTTTGCAGAGTGTATGGAACTTCAGACAAAAATTGCTCAGAAACAAGATCCCTCCAGTAATATTGTAGTGACAGCCTCAAATTTAAGCCTTTATGGATATGATTTTTCATTTTGGTCATTAAACTCTTCTTTTAACAGAAAGTATGACTTGGAATATACTAATGCATTCAGTAGAATCTATCTTTAGAAGGCACAGACAGTAAAACAAAATTTATTAAATGGTCTTTCTGTTTCAAAAGAGAAACCACACACACATCCCATTTTTAAGAGACTTTATTTTCCTACAGGACTGCTGTTTCATAGCCGTTACTGCACTGACAATAAAAAATGCAGTCCCTGCATCCATGTTCCTCCCGTTGCAACCACCTGTGTTCTGGCAGCAAACTGCTTGTGTGACTGTGTGTTTAGAGTTTTGGAGAACTGACCCACTTGAAACCCTTTTTTTAAGCGTTGTTTTCAGCCCGGTGTTGTGGGCACACACATGGCTCTGCCTGCCCAAGGATTGGGAGACCTCAGAGTGTGGAAGAATGGCTAGGGGAAGAGGATGGGGAGAGGGTTTGGGTGAGCTGGTCCTGCCACCAAACCAGTGCCTTCACAACCACAGCCTGATTTTTTTCTTTCAAGCCGTATCTACCCTAGCTGAACTTTAAAAGCATGCAGGAATCTTGTGACAAGGCTCTCTAAAGCTAATGACATCTGCAGAAGCATTGGTATATTGTATCAATACATCAAATACATCAAATTTAATCTCTCTGAGATACTGTATGCAACCTTAAGCTGCCTTCAGTGTCACAGAAAACGTTTTGTAGAACTGCACCTACGTCTGCAATTTCTGTTGTCCTTGATGTGCCTGACTGATTAGCTCAAGAGAGTCTGAAGACAAATTAGAAAAATAATAACTGTTTTATTAAAAAGCTCACGAGCAAAGGCGAAATCTCCCCTTCATCAGAACTTCTTCCCCTAAAGGGATGTTGAGTCATCACAGAGTTAAAGAACAAGACAGAAACATTTTTTCATTTAACAAAGGCTTACCAGGTGATCAGTGTTGGAGGTCAGGAAATTAATACTCATAACTTCTGATTAGCCTTGTCAGAGGTGTCATATGCTCCTCTCTGTCGTGTGATACTCAAGAAATGAAATAGAAAAATACAGAATAATATTATTAGTTCCAAAATTCCAAAGCTCACCAGGGCTTTTCATTTTCCAGGGAATGCTTTTCCCTTCACAAACTCATTGCCCTCCCCTCACAGAACATATGTATCTATTAAACTAGAACATAATGTTCTGGGAATCTGTTTTGCTAACGATTTACATGATGGTATAAATTGGCCTAAATCACTTTCCTCATGTAATGTCTTGGGCAGATCCCTTCCAGTTTCGTGAACAGGACTTTGGAACAACAAAAAAGAAAATAGACTGCCCTGATTAGTGTACCCCAGCATTTACACTGAGCCTTGTTCGTTCTAAGGCAGGACTACATGAGTTTTAGTGGGTGCTAAATTAATGCCCAAACACACTGTATGTATTCTGTAGGGCTGATAGTTAATAAGAATTAAGATGCAACAAAAGGCAGATCATAAAAACACTTATGCAAGAAAAAAAGTGTGGAAAATTCCAAATGACTAAGTGAGTTATAGGCTATTTTGTAATTCAGGTAGATAGAATATTTTGCAATCTCTTAAGCAATGAAAATTTAAAATACGTAATAAATCCTACATCATCATGTCTCATGTATATGGTCAGTATAATGTATTAACACATAGATGATTATGCACTATAACAGCATGTTTTTCATATATACCTTTGCAGAATTCATAGAGATATGTTGCAAAGGAAGCATTCATAACAGTATTTTGCTGAGTAAATATTTTCACCCTGAGCTTTAGTAATAATATACATACCTAATACAAATGGATTAATAATATACATAACCCCAAGCCATTCATATAATATCACTAAAATATGCTTAATCATTTATTTTAAAAAGTCCTAAAAATCAGAATGCCTGCTTATAGGAAATATTAGACTATCCTAACAATTAATAGGATAACAGTTATTAGGGGAATGATTCACTCATGCTATAACCCCTATGAACTGAATGAACTAACCTCTTTTAAGTCAATGAAGTCACATCCAGCTACAAGAAAAGAGTCTGACCCAAATAATCCATAATTAGATCAACAGCTACTAACACTATTGATCTCCTGAGATTCGGAGTGGCCTCAGCTGCCCTCATTCAACAGCTGCAAAACAGAGAACAGACTTTCTTTCTTGAAAGTAAAGAGAAATTTTAAAAAGACATAGAGAATACTAAATAAATCATGTTAGATATCCATCTTCTTGGAAGTATCTTAATTTGTTCATGTTACCAGATAATCAGGAATCATATTGTGTCAAGAGCAACAGCAATTATACGACTGCTTATAGAACCGGGGAATCCACTGCCTTTTATTATGCCTTGCAGGAAAATTCAGGTGCTGTTCAAATGGCTTTAAGACTATACGATCAGGTTTTAAATGTCAAAATCACTACATAAAAGTCAAGCTGCAAAGACATTGCTTACATAAATCCATTTTTAGAAAGCCAGATAACTGGATCAATGCTGACATTTATAAAAGAATGAATTTCTGTATTACTCTCACGTACTGAGTATTTACCTTTAATGTCTATTGCTTTTTAAGACCATGATATTCTCGGAATACTTCAAATTGGTACTTTGCATTTCTAGCGCTTCTTTTCTAGTGGTCAGCACATAACTATAGTGGGTTACATATGGCTTTGAAATTTTACAATGGTATTTATTAAAGTAAAAATAAATATTTCCATTTTAGTAGCTTATGATGTAACTAAATAAAAAAAAATTAAGTGCAAAAAATTTACTTTGATTTAGAATAACTGATTCACAACACAGCTCTGGTAACTATTAAATCTGGTTGAAAAGGAAACCCTTATTGGCACAGGTACAAATAAAATTCATATCCTTTCAAAAACTTCCATACTAAAACCTATCGACCAGGAACATACTGAGACACATAAGATCCTTCAGAAGGATCAGAAGGCCCTCACACTAGCTGCAATTTTTTTTCCCATTTCTATGGCATATGTTCTACCAAAAATCACAGTAAAAAGAAATTTCGTGCTCAAAATTGAAATCTTTTCTCACATTTAACTCAGCCAAAATTCCTGTGATGGCAGAATTAAATTTGGGGTTGTTCTCAAATGGTAAGGAAGCTACAATATGGAAGAATTACCAAATTTTTTTACTCCTAACTACGAAGACTGTTACTTCCTCTGAACATTTATAATCATCTTAGAGAGTCATCTGTAGCTATTAGATAAGACCACTGTCCCTGCCCAGAATTTTTTATGAATTTTATTAGAGGAACTTGAGTATTTACTGATCTAGAAGAAATGATTAATCTTCTTTGGTTTTATAAAATGCAATGTGTATAGCAGATGGGAAATGATATTCACTTACAAACATTTACATACAAGCAACATATTCACCTCACCTGAGACTCTCCTTTTCCTATGGCAGATAAAAAGGTGGATGGCTACCTTAGAGACAGATCAGGCACTACATCTAAAAATTAAATTCCAGACTGGTCAAACTCAGACTGAGGAGAGAACAATTTCAGTGATTTCAGTGTCTCCTGCCAATATTTTTATTTTCTTGCAGTAAAAATATCTCTAGAGGCAGAGATCTTGCTGAATGTAACTGTTTTTTGCTGTTGAGTCATTCAGTTAGTTTATGTATCCTTTGTAGAGGTGTATTTTCACAAAATGCCTACTGCATGCAGGAAGAACTCCCCTCCGAACATCTCTACCTGAGCATCAGGGAAAGAAATGAACCTGTAACTGATGACATTTCAAGGGCAAGGAAAACTACTGTTCAGAGAAGAATTATCTGATTTGGTTCATGCTTGTTTTTACTTATATCTACCAATCTGCTCTCCAACAGAAGTTGCTTATTTGGGGAAAAGAAGTCTGTCTCCTCTCTGGACTGACGCCCAGTCTGAAGGAAAAGTGCCATTAAGGACAAGAGGTATGTTGTTAACATGTGTTAGTTAATATAATAGACTCCTACTGTTGGCAAGGCAATTGTACGGGTCATATATGTTAACTAGCTAAGGATAAATCCTGAATTTCCCATCATGCTTCTTATTTACCCACTAACATATGTTAAATCTGCCTGACTCTCAGGAATACATATTCCAAGCTAAGAGTTTCCACATGTGCAATGTTAGAATTAATTATTCCCAAACAACTTGTGTAGAGAAGCTCTAAGGTACAGCAAGGTTTACACATGCTTTATAATTTCACAAGAAATCTTTTACTTTCAGGAACAGTTTGGAGAAACTCTTCCAATCTTAGCATCCTGTAATGAAGGTCTGAATAACTATAGGTTGCAAACCAAAGTAAAAGAGATTGTAGCAGACTGCTGAACAGGTTAAGAAGCAGAAAAGAACTGTTACGTTTTGCTGCAGTTGAATAATTTAATAAGAAAAATGCCAAAGGATAAATGCAACTTCCACCTGTGTAAGGCTCAACCTTTACTTCCAGTTCGAGGCATTTTCTATTGTAGTGATTTTGCCTTGCAAACTCTTGTATGTTAGATATTAAATAATATTGATTTTCTGATGTACCAGCTGTGGTATCCAGTAGTTACTGAATATAAACCTGATTGCTTGCTTTCTCCAGGTCTGTATCTCAGTAATATCTTTAAACATAATAGTCTCTGCCTGTTGGCTTGATTTCTCATGTGGAGGGTGACAGAACATTTTGTGTTCTCTTATCTTCAATAGCAATGAAACAGGAGGAGCTCCACAATGCGAAACCAAATCTACTGCTATTAATACAACATCCCAGACACAGAGAAGAGATTTGTTTATTTACCAAAGCTAGAGATGCCTCTCTCTGACCTTTCCAGAGCTTCTGTGCTTTAGCTGGGAATAGATTCCTCAGAACTGGATGCTCTTTTTAAAAATATACAGTAAAAAAACTCCCCCCAAAACAACAGAGCCAAGGCTGTGTCCCCAAGAACATGAAATGTCACATAACTTTGAATATTTAGACTAAGACTAACCAGGGCAAGAGTCCATATTCAGCTTTGAAGGACTTTAACTTGTACTGCACAGGGATTACTTAACTTTCCAAAGCCCACTTGCTTTTCTTACTGCCACTCAGAGACACACTCAGCTGACTATAACCATACATGGGCCCACTTTCTGCCTGAGGCCTAACATCTGTCTGCAGCCTGAGGAATCTGTCAGTAAAGGGTTTTTTTTCTTGCAGAATTAAAAAGTGCTTCAGATTGTACAGTGTTTGTTTTTTTTAAAAAAAAAACAACTAAGATTTTCTTCTGGAATTCACCCCGCTTTGCCTGTGCTTTAAACCAGTGAAAATCATTACATACACGAATCCAAATTCGTTTAACTATATTTTTCACAGTTTACTGTATTTAGTGACTTGCCTGTACAACCTAAAATAGACCTGCAAGAGTTAAATCTTGCAGTAAGGATTTGACCTGGTTTAACCTGAGAGACTTAAAATCCACTTCATTAAGTTGCTACATCTTTAGGATAGAAAGAGCCTCAGAGCCTGAGGCTAGCTTTGGTGATCCGTGCTGGACAGTTTTCAATTTCAGTTCCCTGCCTATCTGCCTGCAACCCTGCCAGAAGTCACCTCCCTGCAACACAGTTGGCAAAAATGAATGTGGGCTGACTCCTCAGCCATCTAGTCCTCTAGCTCAGCGTATTAATTCAAAACACCACAGATTTTGGTACCCGCTCCATGGACTATTTTGTATTTTAGTCTAAGCAGACAATTTATAAATTACAGAAGCATATCTGGGAGTAGGAACTGGAAATGAGAGAAGGAACTGGCCCTGTGTGTCCTGATTCCAGAGCAATAATCACAAAACAATATATATACAAGGAAAAAGTTGTGCCACCTCCTCTTCCCCCAGCAGAGTTACAACAGAGAGCAGCACACAGTCCTACAAGGACGCAGTGTCATCTGATTGTCGGCTGTGCTTTGAGCGTGCTTGCTTACCTGAGCCCTTCCGAAGACCAAGGCTGCAGCTGACCTTCTGAAACCTTACGGTCCAGGTGTAAGGCACTGCAATCAGTCCCCCCTCCCGGCCACCACCCCTGCCCTCGTGCAGCCACGCCAGCCTTCAGTCAGGCTGGCACCTGTGCTCATGTGGCAGGACTGCAAGCCCCATCACAGAGCTGTTCGCTAGAAAAGTGACAGAGGAAAGAAATTCAGCCAGCCTAATTCGATATTCAGTTCACAGTGTGACTGACCTGCCAGCTGTGCTGGTAAAATTTCTTGTGGGGCTGAACATTGAACATACCTGGTTAAAACCAACTTTTTTTCCTGGGTAACTTTCCTGCAAGATCAGTTCCCTGGGCCTGGCTGCCCCATAAAATGAGGTTAGGTAGAGGGATGGACACCAGCAGTGAGCTGTAAGGCAGGAGCATGACTGCTTCTTTTGGCTGAAGTACCAGATTTTGGGCTGCTCAAGTTGTTTGTTGAACTACGTCTTATGTCAAACTCTCATTTTAAGTACTGTGTTACTTACTGTTTTCTAGGCGTTACATGTAGGGTCCTGTGGTTTGTCAAAAAGAATCACCTGTAGAATTAGAAATAAAGGCCAAGAGTCCGAAATAACTTTCTTCCCTCCATAGCCATCGAGCAGTTTATCTATAAATAAAATCTTCCAAATATTGTTCTGAACCATATAGCATCTTGGAAGGCCAAAAAACTGTCTTCAATTACTCTAGAAACTACTTCACACTTTTGAAGGAACTGGTTTAGCAGTGATGCATCCCCTCATACTCTGACCAACTTCACACTTCATTTTTTATCTAAATCCAAGTAACAGCCTTTGGGGACCTTGTCTGTATTCCTTCCTACTCAAGTCTGTTCCCATCTGCCTGATCCCCTCAGTGACTTTATAACACTTTTTTCATGTCACCAGAACTACTGTTGCCTCCCAGTCAAACTTCCCACACTGGTCTCTAAAACTGCACTCTGCTTTTGCATGTTCAGTTTTTAATCTGTAAGTGCACGAATAAGGGCTTGTTTGTGTGCACAAAATTTACTACCACCATTTTACAATTTGGGTTTAGCCTAAGAACTCTATACATATAGCAAAGTTCTGTCTCCATGGAAAACTGCCAAGGAGCGTCTGATCCCAGTAATTAGTGGAAGGTTAAGTGAGGAACCTGTGCAAAGCAGTCCATCACGATTCACAGCTGGGATTTCTCGCTGGCAGTCGAGACCGGTGATGTGAGAGGTTACTCAAGAGAGGGAGCAGATTCCACGACTGTGGGGCTTCACCAGCCAAATTCCTATCTAGCAAAAGGTTGCTACAGCAACTCTGAGCCTCCCGCGATACAGAAATTACTGCAATGGCTGCTGAAATGGCTCCCTAGTGCTCTGAGACAGGATAAGGGAAATCCAAAAGGCTTACCCACTGCCATGCTTTTCTATCAGCTCTGCACAGGAACCAGGTTTCCTGAAGTTGTTCAGGAGCTGATGGTTGCCCTCAGCCTCCTTACCTTTCATTCCAAAGCAAGATCCAGCTCCTCATTTGCATCTAATGCAAACATAGAAATAATAAACCAAAACACTACAAAATAAATACTATACTTCCAACATATTTTTCTCATGGAGAGAATGAGAGAGAGAACAAATAACGTGACAAAAATTAATACACTACTGAGCGGGCTAAATAGAATATAGAAACCTGTACGAAGCCAAAATGTGTCTTTTCCTGACTAGAGTTTGCGGTTTTCAAAAAACACATAGATATGAAAGACCACAAACAGAGCAAAAACAGGACAAAACCCCTCATAGCTTCTCAATGACAGTCCAGTAGTTTTTTGGCTGCCTTCAGCCTAAGCATGTTTTTCTCTGGCATTTTGCCTGCTCACAGGTCATTCAGTCCACTGGACTATGCAGTAAATACCAGTCAGAAATGATGCTTTAGACAGAATGGGAACACTTGTGACCTAAACAGGACCTTAGTCTAGAAAGGGGTGGACTGAGGATAACTGGGGCATGGATCCAGCAAATATCAGCATATTCCACAAGCACAAGAACGCTGCCTAAATTGCTCTCATTTCCTTCCCTTTTTCCCCGAGCAACTCAATCTGCTCCAGAAGCCAAAATGAAAACAGCACAATCAATTATCTGAAATAGAACCTGTTTATACCTGAAAATAACTGAATGACTTTTAAAATTATTTCTTTTAAAGAGCAGTCATAACTTTTTTACACCTGGTCTGGTTAAACCTGAACATTATATTCTGGTCACAACAGAGAGGACCAAATTTCTCTGGGTACAAATGCAGTAAAATCGATGGAGTTACCTTCCGGCTGAATTTGGCCCAACACGCCTAGAATATCCTTTGGGATTGTTCAGCTCTAAGTATTGGACTAATGGAATCTCCTGCAGTTGCCAAATGTTGTAATATTTGGTGTCAGCATGTGGCAGTTTCTGAGTTTTTGACACAAGCTGGGTTTCTTCTTAATAGACCGTATCATTGGTTTCTTAGCTTTTGCCAGGTCTGTGAACTTTTGGATTAACTCTGAAAAGATTGAGAACAAACTATGCTTTCAGTATGTCGAAATATCTTGCTCAAGTCAGAGGAAAGTATTTCTGCTTTCCTCCATTCAGTGTCTATGTGAAGATGATTTTCAGAGATTGAGAAAAGCACGTAATTTTTAAAACAAATCATTTGTTAACTAAGGATTTCCTGGATTTCTCTGCTTTATTATTTACACTATGTTCTGGACCTTGTGAAATCACTGTTTAACTTCCAATATTATTTATGGAAGCCAGCCTGTTGCTATTTCCAGGTCTTACAAAGAGCTTTCAGTTCGCAGTTTCAATACCAGGTGCATAGTCCTGGCTTAAATTAATCAGCTAAAAAGTAATCTACTATACATATTTAACTCTCTCCTACCCTTTCTGAATCTCCACAGGTAGAACCTTTCCTACAGGCTCTATGCTACCTCGGTACAGTCAGGTTCCTAAGTCCTCAAAGCTCCTTTTCGTGATAATTTAGAAATCATGATTGTACAACCTTCTCAGTGCAGCAGGGGTAAATGCTAGTTTTGGAGTATATCTGTTGTGCACAGAGAGGAATCTGAAATATTACCATCTCCCTTGCCAATACAAAAGACTAAATGCCTAAGCATGCAAATAGATTTTAGGAAATGGACAATTTTTATGAGGCTTTAAACCCTGCCACTATTGATCAAAACTCTTCCATCCACAATAGAAAGAAGTAGGCAAGGAGCAATGATTTAGCAAACTGGATCCAACTTCTGTGCTGCCACTGTGATCACTTTGACTTAGATCCATGGTGAAAAAATCAGTTTAAAGTGTAACGCTTCTCAGCATACAGGCCCTGGCTTTGCATGCTATAGCACTATGTGCTACCATTCACAGATGCATTAAGTGAGTAGAAAGCAGCTTTAAAATGCTAGCAAATCAGAAAACAACTTTTTAAATTAATTTTGCACGAGTAGAAATGACCATGCATATGGTGCAAGGCAGTACAGAATCAGGTCAATGAAGTTTACGTGACTGCTGTCTAAGCGAGGTTGTTAATGGTTGCACAATACATACTATTAACGAACAGAAGAGGATGAGAGAGCGCAATAATAAGTAACTTATTTAAAACTCAGTTCAGGTTCTCCTTTCACTTACAGTCCTCCTGGCTGACACCCACGGCTCTGTGTCACATGATAGAAGACACGTGGCATCACTGCGCAAACTTCGCCATCACGTTACCATCACGGTTACAGCCGCCCCGCAGTCTACTTCTAGGATAACAGGTAAAAGTTACAATCTGCGGATGACCCATGTGGATGTTAGTAGGATGGAATATCATCAATTGCAAACGTTTTTTGGCAAACCGAGAGAAATATATCTCCAAAGGCTTTTCTTAGAAAAGAAAGTATTAGGATTAAGATTGCACAATCAAATACTTGCTGAAGTCAGAAAATTTCAGGGTTAGAAAAAGAAGCTAGTAATGATGTAACTAAAGATTACCGTAGGGCATATGCATGGAAAAGCAACCTTTATTCTGGCATTTTCTAACTTCAGTGTGCTTGATTTTGCAAATTATTCATATTTTGGCAGAGATTTTGTATATGTAAAATGTATATATTATATATAGAACTGCATTCATCTCTGATAATATTTTTGCCTCATAAATACAGTTTTCTGTTTCTACGTTAAAATTGACATATTCAGAGGCCAGTTGCTAGATTTATTAGTTTCTTAATAATCCAAAGGCTGGAAGGAATGAACTGTAAATGGAGCCTGGATGTGCTCAGCCCACCACATTTCAGCCTTACCTAACATTTTTTTCTAAGCCACTCAGATAAATTATCTCAATGTCCTGAGGTAAAGTGATTGCTAGATTCTCTTGTCCAGCAGGTCTGGATTGCTCCATTTTTTTTCCCTTCTTCTGCCACAAAATTAGGAGGTCAAGTGTTAAGACTGATGAACAGAATGAGTTTTCTGTTTCACTAATTTAAATCTAATTTCTCAAAAAATGCAGTGTTGTACCACTAATTTCTAAATAATAGAAGTAGATTTAAAAATGCTTCTTTAGCAGAAGCATGGCCTATTTATTTCAGTACGTAAGAAGCCAAATGCAGACTACACAATGAAAGAGTAACACAGTAAATCTGAAATACTCTTCCTGTAGAATTAGAAAAGTGGAAGGAAGAGTGGAGAAGGAGACACACTAATTCTTCTTCTTCTTCCAAGTCATATAAGAATGACATATATTTATTTGCACTTGAACAGATTATTTAGTTCTTCAGAAGAAAGCAAAAAAAAAAAGTTTCCTATAAATTTTTCCCCGTAAATGCTTGAAAAATCCTTCCAGTTAATAAATTGTTGTAAAAGCGAAAAGAACATATTTAACTTCTATTGCATTTGAATTCTGAATTATACATGTGTTTATAAGATTCATTGGCATGCATGTTCTCTTTCTGCAACGTAAATGATCTGAGAAAGCAGTGAAACACTGCTGCTCTTTGTTACTCTGTTACTGTTCATTATCTCAAAGTACTTCAGAAATAAATTTCACTGTATCTGTGCATACACTTTAGTCCCATTTAATTCAATGCAAAACTGAGACACACAGAGGCAGGCACTGAGACTTCTGTTAAATCTAAGAACAGAGCACAGAGCCTGTATATCCATTCCTAAACCTTTTTTCTTCTTTCTTGCATATGTATGCACATGCATATATATCAGAGAAAAAAAAAGACAAGGCACTAAACATCCTCTGACACATTTAGAGAACTAATGTGTCCAGAGACAACATGTTGAAGATGCCAAGAATGCTCAACGTGTTAGTATCAGGAAATCCTGATTGCCACTGTTGAGAGGTTAATGAACAATAATTGTGTACATTTGCTGTTTGTTACTCAAATATCACTTCCTTATGACAATATGCATTACTTAATCTGCAAAGGTCAATGAATTACTCTTTAATTCCTTCCAAATGCCTGCACAATGAACTTTGCCATTTTTAATAGAGATTTCTCGGTAAAGAACTGGTGGTACAGGTTTGAGGCTTACAATGCCTCTCAACCTGAAAATACCTTTCATCGCAGTGTATTTCTAGATTTACCCATATAGCTTCATAATTATCAGACCCAAGCTGAGACTTCCCTATAGAGTTCATTCACAATTCGCACAGGACCTAGCACACACTAAGCACATAAAGAGTTGAATTATTGATGTCTGAACCCTCTTGCGATATAAATATGATCAGCCAATGTATTGATCTCCAAGCACAAACACAAAGAGCTTTAGGAAAAGTGAGATATGCTACCATCTGACATGTGATATTGGTTAACCGTGATTTGGGTGAACAACCTATTCTGTGTTGTCAATTGGATCACCTAAAAAAAGAGGGCCTAAAGTGGAGATATTGCAGATAAACAGTTTTATTGCAGATAAACAGTTTGTGAAAACTGCATAAATACACAGAGAATGGTATGAATAAGTGCAGTCCTAATCCTGCAAGCCATGCTGCATAGCTGCTGACTTTCCCTTTCACTCATGTGGTGCTCCATCAAAATCAGTCACGTTTGTATGGATACTCAAAGCAGCTTACAGGTTTGGGGGCTGAACCAGTGCGGATAGTTGGAACAGCACTAGAAATCTCCATGTAGAACCAGGACAGCAGGGTTTAACTTAGCAGGTAGTGGAATGTACAAGCACAGCACAGAGACAAGACTGGGGAATTAGGCTGCTGGCAAGTAGCAGCTGAAAACTGATTGAATACAACAGATTGGGCTTTCACACTGGACAGATAGGCAGCAGCTACTTAAATGGAATATTAACAGTTTTGCTATTCATTATTTCCAATCCTTCCAGCTCATGCAACTCAGTACGACATGTATTTTGGCCTCAATTAATTATTTTCTGTTTCTGTATCAACCCAGTTAAATGAAAGCTGAATGGTTTGTTGAAAATTTAAGTCTATTTAAAATCATTTTCTTCTAAGTGTTTGGCTTCTTTCTTCAAACAGCTGTCATGTAAGTAACTGAATATATGCCTCAAAAAATGTTTATTTTCTCCATTTCAAGTGGAATTTCTTTCTGAAATGGCACTACCCTGCAAGCCAGAACAAATGTTAGTCATTGTGGCCCCACGGCAGGTGGAAGGCCATGAAACTCTAGAGCTAGACATGGAAACTTTATGCCTTCAGGAAATATTCCTATCTTCCCAGTTAGGTATCATTTACTTCTTGGTCTGGAAGAACCTGAGATTGTGGCAGTTCTATGTATAGTTCAGCTTTTTCTAGAAGTTACTGAAAGCATATTAGTTATAAATTTTATCTTAGATACTTGTGTAGTTAAACTTGTGATAGCCAGAACAGCTGGTTTACACCTCAGAGAATAAACAATTACTAATAAAAATGTTAGACCTCTCTCAAACATCGCTGAAATAATAAAATGACCTTCCAAAGTCATATTTCATCAGACTGTTTTAAACTTCCAAAAGTGAGCACTTGAGCCTTATTTTCATATCTGTATTCTTTTTACACCCTCCATGATACTCTCTTTGTATGAAGACTGGGATCCCTTGTCAATACTAATTTGATCTGGATCAAGGGTGGACACACAATAGCATTTGTGACAAATGGGACAGTACATATTGTATGACATTTATTCAGCCTGTGAGAGGACAGACACATAAAGATTATAGCAGCCCAAAGTAAAAAAGGTTCATGTAGACAACACACAATCTAGCATAAAGACTGCCTGCTGGCACAAAGCTAACCCATCAAAAAATTTGAAGCATATTTTTACTGGCACAGTGAATTTATAGCTTGAGATTTTTGTATTCCCTTTATAAAAAATCTCGGTATCTACTTCTTATTTCATCATCATTGGGAAAAGAAGAATGTCACCAAACTGTAGTTAGAATGAATTTAAGTGAGTCTATTTCTTAATCATTATAAATTAATTGATTCTTCTCTGAGCCAAAATAGCAAAAGAGTAAACTCCTGGTACCACCTCAGTTTACCACGGTATTCAGGTCTCTTTTTGGATGGTTCAGAAGGAATGCAAATATGCAGAAATACTAACAAACCACAATCTCATATGTGTCAGCCAGGATCAAACAAAAGGATTAACTGGAAAAAGTCATGGTTTCAGTTGGTAGCCGCAACTTTCCAAGCAAAATTGTACACGTATAGGAGACAAGTGATTCCATCAAAAAGTGTGACTTGCCACCTAGCAACAAAGAAGATGAGTAGCATACCTCCCTAGCCACGTGGCAAGAAGTAGATCTTTCTCTTTCTCTCCATCAGCCAAGATGTCTGTACAGAAGGAAGAAACACAGAAGCAACATAAGAAGTTAATGGCTCCAGCACATTATATTCAGCACAATATGGCTATGAAATGGACAATTTTAATTATATTTCAGGGCCTTAACAGGTGTCACCATGTAGAACAAGGCTAAATTTGTCTCGGCGTATTATGGTATTGAGCTCTGACCATGACTCCAAGTTTTCTTATGAAAGATGAGCATCCACATGCTTTGACAGAATGCCTGCAGGAAGTATGATTACTATGACTCAGTCTGTGTGGATGTTTTGAAGAAAAAAGGTACTTCCATCTCTTTAAGGGTCAGTCTAAGCAGTCAGGATCTTCCAGCTTCACACAGCAGCATGGAGTTCTGCATAGCAAATACGAATTAGCTCATGTGCTCATCCCTTCCCACAGCTGTCATAAACAGGTGCTATATGAATACGGACCAGAAACAATTCAGGTATTTCTCATTCTCAATGAGATTTTCATTCTGTCTTCTTGGTCTTTTCTGTGACATTTGAAATGTGAAAGCTCTCTGATGTGCAAAGTAATCAAGCTCACATTTGGGAATGGTACATGAATTCAAAATACAGCCCTAAGGCTTAGGCCTAAAGGAATTTCAATTGTTCAGAGATCTGACAGAACATGAAAAAGTGAAGAGAGAAATATGCGGAACATGTTGACAATACTAAATGTGAGAATAGATGGACATTATTAGATTGATAAAAATAGCATGGCGAGGTAGAGGTGCATGTGAGATATGAACTGGAACAGTAGTGATTTACACTTGTTTTGCACAGGTGTGAAGAGCTACATAAGCATTGTTCTAGTTAATGCTGCCATAAGACTCCCCAGATGAAGGCAGCACCAACCAGTACAACTGAACCAATGTGGGGTAGCAACAATGCTTGCTGTATTCTTTGAACAACCGTTGCAGACATTCTGGCTGTCACACCTAAATTATTCCTGGAATACCTGGTGCTCCTCCTCCACCGGCTGCATGGTTGACTGAAGCTACAGCCTGGCCCTAATTTTGCAGCTAGTCTGAACAAGTACAGTAAACAGTTCAAAGCATTCCTGGCACCGTGGAGCAGACATAAGCAAGAAATGTCTTTTACCAGTTGATATCCAAAAGAGACAGAATATATTTTCCAGTTATGAATTCTGGAAAAGAATTATGAGTTATGAACTCCAGATAGACAGTTTGTACTGTACCTTCCATTTCAGCCAGAGATGTGAAACAGATTCTTGAATTTGCAGTCAGAACAAGGTAGGACAATGCTTGCTAATGCTTTTGCTTTCTGTTTGTAAAGACCAGAAATGAAAATCGGTTTTCTCCCCAGTGGAGCAAATTTTAACCCAAGCTTCAGTTTACTATTCCAGTGAAGACAATGTAACACAAACAGGTCCAAAGAGCATAACTTGGGACTGTATATGTTTTTCACTTTTTCTGTGCTACAGAAAAGAAAATTAGATTACTTCATTTTTCATTTTACTTAATCATCCTCTCATACCTCATATTTATCTGGCTGGCTGGCTGTATATCACTATGCCATCTGTGATGGTTGTAGCTAAGTGCCATTATTTTTGTTTTACAAGTAGGGCACAGAGAGACAATATGCTTATCCACATAGGCCAGGGACAGACTTAGAAACAGAATTGTGGTTTGTTAGTTCTAATCCAGAGCTTATTAACAAAAAATGCAATTATAAACCATGCAGCATTTTCATCTGCTATGCACTTGGATTTAAAACGTTATTTTGCCCCCATTCAAAGATACATTATTTCTCCAGTTGGCTTCTTCTCAGAGCTATACAGCTGGAGTACAAAAGTGTTCTGAAAAGTCCCAACTGAATTTCAGATGAATATCAGAAATAGGCAAGGATATACATGATACATGCAGAATATGTATCTAGGGAAATCACAGAAGATCTAATTTCCACTAGTTGGTTATGCATAAATTATTTAGGCAATCTTAGTAAGCCTGTTTAGCTGGAGGCAAAGATATCTATTTTAGGTGCACTTAGGGTCAGGATTAACTCATGAATCTTGGATGGCATTGCTCATAAAACAGCTAGAATCATATCAGCAACCTCATTCACAAGTGAGGCAGTCTCATTTTTATTATTACTTTAAAATTTTTTTTTATTTTACCTTAACAAAGAGGACAAGTTTTTTGAAAATCATGTGATAAGTGTCTTACAAAACTATACTAGAAACTATTTAGGGTGACTGGTGAAGGAACAGGACTGAGAGCCAGGAGACTATTTCTATTTCTAGTTCTGCGTAGATTGTGTGACTATGACTTTGAACTTCAGCTCCCATTTTTGTGAAATGGGGATGATAATACTTACTAGTCTCTCAGGGATATTGTATAATATAATTATCATTAAGATTTATGAAATCTGTGAGATCCTTGATTAGAAGAAGTTGCAAAAGCAAATTATTAATCAAGTAATAGTAATCACAGTATCAGAACTAGTATTAATAATAATAATATTTGTTAATGTTATTAATATTAAATTATAATCTTGACAGCACAGTTCTCTTAAAAAGCCCAACCTGCTCATAGCAAGAAGATCATAGAAGCACATTTCTAAGAACAAGAATGCTGCCAGTATAGTTTCAACATGAGAGTGGAAAAGAATTCTTGAAGTTCTCAGTTTGAGTAGGTGGTAAAAATGAATGCCTTTTCAATAATGCTTTGTGACATAGGAGCAGAAGTGGCTTTAAGAGCTTAACAGTATTTTTAAAATATGACTCAGGAGAGGTGTTTTTTTCTAAGGGAACTAAAAAAAAAACAAACTAGGAGTCAAATAATCTTTTAGACACCCAGAACCTTGAAATAGAACAAGTATTGTAGGTCAAGATAATTTGAGTGAGCATTTAACACATATAGACGTAGAAGAAGTCTATGCACAAACAGTAGAGAAAAACAGGTCTCTTCTAGTAGAAGCCTTGAGCTCTGACAAATTAATAGTAAAGATTTTTGTTCTTTTAGTGACCAAAACCTACTACAGGTCATTCATGAGGTTATAGCCCCTGCAACAATATATCATCTTCATGAAATAACTATATTGATTGTATTGAATTTTAGAAATGAGGTGAGGAAGTAGTAACATGAATATGGCAGTTATTTCACTAAAGAAAATGTGTTCAGATTTGGTTATAGTCACATTAACAGAGCGCGAAGGCAGCCCAGCAGTTCCTCTTTTCCTCCCGAAAAACCCATGTTAGGAAACAGTTGCAAAGATCTTAAGAGGGGTATGGGAAGCTGACAGGCACAATGTAATTGCACCCATTAATCTTACCACAGAAATACTGCCTTTTTAAAAATAAAAACCACATATGCTGTGTGAATCAATGATTCTTACACAGATTTCTGATAGTCCAAAGCAGAAGCATGTAACTGGTAAACCAAACAACATTTAATTTTCATCTCTAAATTTGTCTTATTTCATGGGAGAAAAAAGATTAAAAGGATTTTAAAATATTTTGGAAATTTTCAATAAATTACATAACTAATAAAAGAGCTTGTTTGATGGTATAGGAGGATTTTATTAATGTGTGAAAACCCAAGTGTGTCACTTCACTATGTCAGTAATAACTATGTATGAGTTTGGAGGAAATCCTTCACAAGACACACAGAAAGTAACTTCAGCTTGTGTCATATCACAAAATGTCACAAGTCTAATAAAAGTGGTAATCATGTGCCATTAGTCCCCAACAATGGTTGAAAATGAAGTAATCTCTATGACTAAGAAAGGCTTTTAAATTTTGCCTTATTGCTACTCACCTACATGCAGCATATACGGATGTCTTCCTTTCAATCTTGGAAAGCCACAGTCTGACTTGTCAGTTTGATTCTGTAAATACATGAAATGACAGCCAGCTGTTGCATAAGGGAGTTGTTTGTTATACAGTACTATAACACTAAAATAAAAGAAATATGTATTATTTATACCACCTTGATTATAGTCACTGATAGAATCAAGAGATGTAAAAAGAAAAGGTTTTAAAATTCAGATGGTTCATTCTAATCTAAGAGTCTTACTATACAACGCCTGAGTAAATAGCTTACGTGCTCAACAGCTCCATAGAAAGCGAAAAGATAGAAAACTGCCACCACTGAGCTACTTTCTGGTTGCCACTGATGTTCACAAAGTAGTATGAACACGCTCTATAAGCATGGCTGTTGTGTACTTTCCTTCATCCATCCTATCACAGGCAAGACCACACAAAGCACAGGGCATGAGTGCTCTCCATTTTGTTTTCCTGTCACTGCAGAAGACTTTGGTTCTATCCCCATAAATATCTATGAAGCAGGAAAGGAATCTGAATGTATTGTGCCCCTAGAGAGGGATACAATGGTACTATAAATCTACAGTAATTATTGCCCTGCCTTGCAGCTGCTGGTTTCCAGGACTTGTCATTATCCCATTAAGTATCAGACTAACTCACTTGAACCTAATGAATATAAGCATCAGTGTGTATTACATGTTCAAGAGACTGCAAGGTATGCTCTGCACCATGTTAGCATTTTGCGTCTAATATACTCAAGAGCCACAAAAAGAAACCATCCTATATAGTTAAATGATGTATTAGTACTATATGAAACTTGGCTGGGTTATACGTGTGTATATGTGTCCAAGACAGAATCAGTACTGTTCTCCTGAATACCAAAGACCATAAACTGATAGCTTCAAAATTGGATTTTCTTTACTCAGGAAGTGGTATCCCATGGTCTATAGCAAGATAATTCAACTGTCATTGTGCTACTAAGTTCCATGGGGAAGTACTGTGTTGTATGACAACAGCTATGACATCCCAATTAGCCATCAATTTGTTACAGATATAAAACATAGGGCAGTTCTATAACACCTTGCCAGCAACAAACTCTGTTATTTTATAAATGTCATTGCTGACCTCACACATCCCTGCAAGCTTGGTAGTATCCCTAGCCCCTTCTACAGAGAGTGAAATTGAGATCCAGAAGCACACGAGGGATATTTCCAAAGCAAAAAAAAAAGGCAGCTGGCTGCAAAACTAATCAGAATTAGACCTTAATTAGATGGAAAATTCAGGTCAGGATGAGAACAGGATTAAAATCTCATGGGCACAGACCAGTGCTTTATTTCTAGAGCTGTTGTGCATTTTTTAAGATAGCAGTCAAGCTGATTTCCCTTTAAGAGAATTGACTTGGACATCGAATAAAGATAAAATTATTTTTTCAGATATGCATGACGGATCTCAGTTCCGATATAATGTTGCTCTCTCCCATACTTCTAGATCTCCCATTGACGTCACTGTTAGGATAGACAGATTTTTCCAAACAGGGGAACAGAGAAGATTGTGGCAAATATTCTAATGAAGTCTTCAGTGAGAAACCAAGTGACTACCACTAGGACACAGAAATAAAAGAAGAAAAGACATCTACCAAGCCAAACAGTGATCTGTTACAGCTAGTGCGACTGAGATCAGAATCCAGCTCACTGTCTCTTTTACACTGTCAAGGCAGCAGGCAGCTTCTCCGTGCAGGAACAGTGATCCAGTTCTAGAAATCTCCCAGCTGCCACACCATCCTTTGTGTTCACAGTCTCTGGGACTCTGTGGCTGTCAAATTCTACCTGCTGGTAGATAAAGGATACAGAAACATGCATTGCCTAGGAATAAAAATGATAAAGAACAAAGTCAGATTATCTTAATTATCTAAATTCAAACTTCTATTTAATGACTGAATTTCCTACTGGGTTCGTACAACTGCTTCATCTCAATATTTTAAGCATTTTGCTGTTTAAGCTATAAGCTTCTTAAAGGGGGAGAGGGGAAAAAAGCCTTTGACATAATACCATGAAATCAAAGAGCAAGATGACTGAAAAAAACAGTTACTATATTTAAACTGCATTATCCTATCACAGAACTGCAGTTTTAAAACCTTTCCACTTTGATACAGCACTTTTGTGGTATTTTAATACATTTTAGTAGATTTCAAATAGCTGAAACATTTTAATAACTGTAATTTAAGAGGAATAAAATAGTACTGTAGGAGGAAGAAGCAATGCCCTCATTTGTCACTCATGAAGCCTCGTATTTGAAATCAGCAGGGGTACATAAGAGCAATGAGTTTGGTGGTCTCAACCTAGGTCCCATTAGGCAATTAGCCAATCTGCAAAAATCACCACATAATTTGGCACAGTCAAGCAGAATGGTAAAACTTTGTCCACTGAAAGAGATCCTGGCATGAAATAGGAAGGGTACTGCAGGTCAGGACTCAGGTGTATTGGCTCAACAAACTGACATTTATTGCCCTGCTGTGTTGCTTTAGCTGTAGTAAAAACTATTAATCTTTTTCTTTGAAACTTGAGCTACAAAACATAGGTTTTTGTGTGTAGCAAGAGACAATTCACATTATGACCAGCAGTTCTACTGTGAATCTGTTTTGCAGCAATATGGATGAATTAATGTTATTGCAATTTGAAGGACCGCATCCTGCAGTCCTCTCTCAAGCCAAATTCCCATTTACTTCAATTAGTAAGCACTGCAGGAACAGTTTTAATGCTGCTGCCTGATGTGTTGGCTTCTTATTCTAATATATTACAGTGAAAAAAGATAGTGAGCCAAATGTGTGAATGGTGTACTTCCATTATGTGAATGGAATTTCATCAAGGACAAAGCTGGCCCATTTTGTTGTGTTTCTTTCCAAGGTAACACTTTAAAAACAAACTGCAACTTCACTTGGTAGTAGCAAAATAAATTGGTTTCCTTTTTCCTTGCAGATGGAGAATGTAAAATCATCTGCACCTGCTGGAAGCATTCATCTCCTGGGAAGCTTTCATGGACTTGTGCTGCTTAGTAAGAGCTGGGATGCCTTCATTCTGATTTAGGTCAAGATAATCATCTTCTTTAAGATACAAGACAAATTTCTTAGGAAACTTTATGAATCCCTGGAGAGCAATGGGAAATAACACTGATTCCAGTTCACAATTCTAAATTTATGTGATATCAAATGATGCCAAAATTATCAGGTACTGATTCTGCTACAGTATCTGCATGGGTATTTGTAGTTCATTCTGCACTATGCTGTCCAGACCAAGCTATCATATCTGTAAATGTTTTTTAAATGTGCAACTGTCAAAAACGATTTGGAGGGTATCACCTGCATAGAAATCCCCACTGGTCAACTAACATCAATCTTGCACATCTGCGGAAAGGTATGGAAATGATCATGAGGGAAATGCAGAGCTGCCTTCTGCAGTGACACTCTGGAGGAGAAAGACCTGTAGAACAGTCTTCAATTTAGTCATTCTTCTCCCAAAATTCACTGACCTGTAACAGCACACAGGGCAGAAAAAAAAAAAAAAAAGGATTATACTTTCAGTTTCATTTGAAATGTTCAAAAGATGCAATACATCTTTTCTTTCTGTTCTCAATGTATAAGAGAAAAAGAAGAAAAATGGGATCATTAAACTGTAGCTGAACTAGTGAATCTCACAGAATCCTGGAGAATGCTAAGAGTTCCCCAGCATTCACTAGAATGCAAACCATTTGAATTCCTAGTAGCATTTCCGCCTGTTAACAAGTTAGACTTAAAGGACACCACATCTACTTTATCATACACTCTGCCAAGTTCTAATTGCACATGCCATGGTTCTGGCATGCTTAAAATAAGTTTCCATAAGCCTTTTGAAGAAACAGTCACAAAAAGGAAACTAATAATGACATATGAAGTGTACTATCTAACACTAGGCATCTAACATCTTTTGTACTATCTAAAAATTATGCTTAAAAATGATAAGAAAATGAAGTGCAGGCTTTTCAAGCACTTTACAGGGGCTCTTATATATGAAGGCTAGTAAAATACGCTTGTGTGTAAAAACATTGGTGTGGTAAGTGTATGCAAAAAGGTTACATACAATGCAGACCACATGTTCATGTGCTAGAAGACAGCGATCTGTACAGGCATAGAAGCACTGCACTGTTAGTCGGTGAGGCATGTTAATTCAGGTAGCTTAGGTTATTGTATATACATTAACACTGATTGTGGGAAATTATGTATTTTTTAATGTTGCATATGCACATAATATGGGATTGACATTGAGTTTATTACGCAGAGAAGTATTTGAAGCTGTACAGAGGTGCATATGTGTATACTTATATGCTGGATGATACTGAAAACAGGTCTGGGGTAGCTAGGTTTGTGACAGGCATGGGTCAGTGTGTTGGTGTTGAGTGCGTACTTGCTGAGGCAGATACTGTTTTGTAAGTCTTAAATGGCAGATGCATGTGCACCTTGCAATTTCATATATTTTTGTTGTTGATGGGGTCACATGGCCACACAATTTCAAGGAAAGTATTAAAACAAGATAAAAACATACAGTAAGCTGCACATAAACTGTCATGTTGACATTCTCTACCTCCGTGACATAGGGTGTGTCTAATGATACATGCAGTGCCGTGTGGTGGTACCAGAAGCAACATCACTGTATTCAAGCAACATTTGGCCATGCTGATTAATCCTGGTAATAGGCAAGGTAAAATTAATATGTGCAGAGCATGGAATAAGTAATTCTCATACCTGAACTAGGTCATCAGAGCTAACTTAGAATTTTTCATTCAGCACTGCCCTCACATTCACAGTAGACACGCTGTCAGTTTATCCTTATCTGGGTATCAGCTAGTTACACAGCAATTTCTTTTGAAGTAGTCACACTTTTGCTAGAAAAGACACAGGGCAACACATCCACTAGAACTTTTAATTTTATATTGGTTGTCCCTTGTCCTTACTCCTTTTACCAATTTAGAGGTAAGACTAAGATACGTTTCTTCCAGATCAGAATATAGTTTCTTACAGCAAGCACTATACTGTGGGTGGCTTGTAATAGTGATGGATGTAGGGACTGTATGTAGGATTTGCATTTATGTAAGCCAGCACATATGTGAAGATCAGCTTTTATATATGCACACGCATATATAAAAGATGCAGAACGTTGACTCGCACCAAGTGCTGTTAGGGGAAGGTGTTCGTACTGTGACTTGTATTGTTTGCTGTGTGTTGTGTATGCACCGCTGGTGTCATTAATGTCAATTGGTGCTGATCTTTTTACAGCTTGTATTGTGTTCGTTGAAGTTTCCGTGAGTTACTGAGTGCCTAAATCAGTCTTTTTTCTGTGTTCTAATACTGGTTTTTGGGTCTGTATCAGTTACTGAGATACTGCACAGAGGAGAGCTGGTGTCTCACGCTGCACACACCACTGAAATCACACTGCGCAGTTCATACCTCCTTGCCTTATCTCCGTGCAAGCCGGGGCTGAGTGTGCGTGTTACTGCTATGCTGGCGGGGCAGGGTGCATGGCTGCAATGGGAATTTGGGAAGCTGGGTAAAAAACGTCGCTCAGGGTCAGCGCAGGTCTCCCAAAGCAGGGGTGAGGGTCTGGGGAAGGGACCCCTTAGGTGCTGCGGTGGAGGCAGACGGGGCACAGTGCTCCCGCTTTTCACATGCCCCCTCTCTCACCCCCGGTGGGCCCACAACTAGACGGGGCTCCTGTCGCGATAGGGGTGAGGCAGCCCCACACTCACGCTTGGCTAAATGAGGCTCCTGTCGTGACAGAGGTGGGGCAGCCCCACACTCACCCTTTGGCTAGACAGGGCTCCTGTCACGACAGAGGTGAGGCAGCCCCACGCTCATCCTCCGCTAGATGGGACCCCTGTGGCAACAGAGGTGGGGCAGGCTCACACTCACCCTCCGCTAGACGGGGCTCCTGTCGCGACAGAGGTGGGGCAGACCCACACTCACCCTCAGCTAGAAAGGGCTCCTGTCGTGACAGAGGCAGGGCAGCCTCACCCTCACCCTCCGCTAGACGGGGCTCCTGTCGCGACAGATGGGGCAGCCCCACACTCACCCTCCGCTAGACGGGGCTCCTGTCGCGACAGATGGGGCAGCCCCACACTCACCCTCCGCTAGACGGGGCTCCTGTCGCGACAGAGGCGGGGCAGCCGCGCTCCAGGCTGCCACTCCTGTCACGACAGGCGCCGGGGGCGGCTCCGCGCCACCCCCCGCGCTGAGGCGCCTACCGCGACAGGGCAGGGAGCGAGGCAGCGCGGCCTCCCGCCTCCTCAGGGCTCCGGGTGGCCCCCAGCCCGGCCCGACCCGACCCGGCCGCCGCGCTGTCCCTCGGGCACGAGGCGCGGGTTGAGGCCGGGACAGAGGGCGGCCGCGGCGGTTCACGCCGGGGCAGGGGGGGCGGGAAAGCGGCCTCCCCACCTGCAGGCCTCTCCCCCGGCGGAGCGGAAGCGCCCGCGCCGCCGCATGAGGCCCGCAGCGCCCGCCTCCTCCGCCGCCGCCGCCTCCTCCTCCCGC
>NW_020447752.1:1004426-1062202 GCF_003343035.1 Apteryx rowi
CCCTGAGGCGAGAGCGGCCGCGGGGGCCCGCGCCTCTGCCCTCGCTGCCCGCCTGAAGCCCGGCTCCTCGGCGCCGGCGAGGCGGCTCGGCTCCCTCGGGGGGCGTGTGGGGTGGGAGGGGGGTGGGGGCGTTTTTTATTTTTTCGGGCGGTTTTCGCCTTTTTTTTTTCTTTTCTTTTTTCCCCCCCTCCCCCGCCTTTTGGGGAGAGCGGGGCGCGGAGCCGGGCTCGGGGGGCCCCTCTCTGCTGCCGGAGAGGTCTATGGTGATAGCACGGGGGCGGCGGGGCAGAAAGCGAGGCGCCGAGGGGGCTGAGGAGGGGGCTCGCCGCCGCGCCCGCCGCCGCTGAGGAGGAGGAGGAGGAGGAGGAAGAGGCGAGGCACCATTTGCTGCTCCCTGCCCCAGCCATGGAGAACGCTCACACAAAGACTGTGGAGGAAGTTTTGGCTTATTTCGGTGTCAACGAAAGCACCGGGCTCAGCCTGGAGCAAGTGAAGAAGCTGAAGGAGAAATGGGGCTCCAACGGTAGGTGCCGCGGCCCCCCGCGCCGCCCGCCGCCGCGGGGATGCTGCCGCCGCGAGTCGCCTCCTCGCCCCTCTTGCGCCTTTTCTTTTTTTCCTTCTTTTTTTTTTTCTTTTTTTCCGCCCGTTTCTCCTTTCCGCCCGTCCTTCGCGGGGCCCTGCCCGAGGCCTAGCGCTGCCGTGCGCGCGAAGCCGGCATCTCTGGCAGGACGCGGAGCGAGGCAGAGAAGATGGCTGACTCGAACTCCACCTCGTGGGCTCCTTTCTGAGGCGGGCGCGCAGGGCCGCTCCGGCGAGGGGATGTCAGCCCGCTGCCTCCCTTGGTGGGGGCACGTCTCCGTTAGGGAGCGCGGCGCTGCCGGGCTGGCTTTCTCCCTCGCTCTTCTTCTTTTTCGGTCCGGCTTGACCTTCATTTTCCCCTGCTTTCCGATACCCTTGTTTTATATTCTTCTCTAGAGTCAGGGAGCAAAACTCACCTGATAAGATTGATTTTTTTTTGTTTATTTAGAATCTTCATTGCTTAGCCGGCCTAGTCCCTTTTCAGCTCCCCGTGCCATGGTGTAAAAACAAAAGGCTATGAGAAGATTGTATGCTTTTTTTTATTATTATTTTTATTATAGATTTTTTTTCCCCTGTAACACCCCTTTTGTGCCTTTTGTGTTACTAAATCTGGCTGTGGAGAAAAAAAAGGGGAGAGCAGAAATCAGAAAAATATTCTCAAATTAAGAAAAGAATTTGACATATTTTGAACCAAGTTGTGTGGCTTTTTTTTTTCCTTTTTTTTTTTGATGCGGAGGAAAAGCCTTGTCAGAAAGCCTTTGAAAAGCTTTCTAAGCCTTTGACCCTTTGTGTGCAGCAACAGCAGAAGTCACACAGCTGCCTGGAGTGATGACTTGGCTGAATTATAACCCTTAGCAGATTCCTGCGAACCTGTATGTTAAAATGCAAGATTTTCAGGCCTATTCAAATGTTTCAGTTAAAAGAGCCACCTTAACAGGGCTTTTAGTAAGGCTCTCAAATCCAGACCAGTTGAGTGTACAATTCGGAAGCAATATCTGGTGGATGCCTTATAAATGCTGTAATATTTCTTTAATGATTTCTTTTTTTTTTTTGACATGCTTCCTGGAAAAATCTGTGATTGACAGAATTACCAGCTGAGGAAGGTAAGCATGTTCATGCAATCTTCTGCAATTCTTGTCAATAACTCATCATTTTCTTATGTGCATAACTAAGTGACTTTGTTAAATATTGCAGGAAAAACCTTACTCGAGCTTGTGATTGAACAGTTTGAAGACTTACTAGTTAGAATTTTGTTGCTGGCAGCTTGCATATCTTTTGTAAGTATGAATTCTTTTTATTTCCTAGGCTTCTGTGTCTCGGGCTCAGGAGCAATGTATGTTCCAACTTATATAAACTATACACAGCGCAGTTATTCTGCTCCTCAAAAGATAGAAGTATAAGATGCAAGTTAAATTGCATGCTGTCTCTTAAATTAATTATCTTGTGGAGGGTTTTTTTTGTATGCTGAAAAACATAATTTCAGGTAATCTTCCACTGCGTGAGCTAGAACTACATAACTACACTAGACAGGTATTAAAAAGTATTTCTCATTCAGCACAGCTTATTGACTCGAGGTGGGATTTCCCAATGCTTTTGTTGGCTTTAAAAACTAACCTTGAGTAAGTAAGCATTTAACTGGTTATTCTTCTTGCCTTTGAGTTAATCGTTATCAAGCTCAATGTATAATCATTGGAAGACATTTTTGGATGCAACGCAGACTGTAAATAGAATTTGCATGGCGAATATTCCAGTTGCCTTCCCTTCCTGATAATAGCAAGGTGACAGTTGTTGCTTTTGACAGTGACAAGAATGATGACGGCAGTGATGGCACCATTGTTGACCAAATTTGGTAACTGACCTTTGGACAGTCTAGTCATAAAATGGACATCTTGCCTTGCATACAGGATTAAAAGAACAAGATCACTAACTTAATTTTGAAAAAGCGTGTTTAGCCAGTCTCTTTACGTAGTGTGTAAAGGATGTGCATTTGCTGAAAAACTGGAAAACTGAATCAAAGGTGAAGTGCAGAAAGGGAGGTGAAGGCTTGTGTGGTTTGAGGAGCTGGAGAGCAAACAAAAAGTGTGCAGAACACTAAACTGTTTAGGTAGAAGTTTATAGGACTTTGCCCTGGAGTTGTAATTGACTACTTAAAAAATGCTAGAGCTCTTAAAGGGGAAGAGAAAGGTGGAAGCTGTGCTGACGCTTTAGCCAAAGGCGAGGTAATCGTGATGGACAGAGCACTCTGAAGCCGCTCTGCGTGTTTGACGGGGAGGAAGGGGAGATGGAGCAGGGTCTTGCTGCGGTGCTCCTGGTTGCTGCAGTATACTGTGTTGCTTGGTCTAGACCAAGGGAGGCTTCAGCTATCCCCGACTGACACGTTGTTTCAAAGCGCTTGCGTTTTGGTATGCATATACTGTTACCGCTGAGCAATGATTGGTGGCATTGATCTTGAGCATGGAGGCAGATGTGCTTTACTTGCTGTGCTATTTCCTGGGGAGGAAATAGGGCTGGCCATAGAAAATTGAATAAACAGGTTACTCAAGAGCTTCTCTCTTCTCTTCCCCGTTCTCCCCTTCTAGCAGATGAAAAGGGGATGTATTTTTGTTCCTGAAAAGTTGGGAATGATTCTGTCATTAAATGAGATAAGTGACAATACAGAATTCTGTTAGCCTTTCATTCTCACTTATGTTGTTTTTGTTTTTATTGTAACTAAATAAGTGAAAAATCACATCACCTATCTTTAAGTTTTAGACTGCTGAATCTGAATATTCAGTATGGTACTAAACTGACAGAGGTCATATAACAAACACTGCCGAGCACACTTTGCAGACTTTATTAGCAACTGGATTAAATTCCTTTCTTCAGTGTGTTTAATTTTTCCATCCAAGTAAGGGGAGACTATAGTCTAATGGGGTGGGATAGATCTAGGTTCTCTGCTTTTCTGACAGTGACCTGTTGTGTGACCTTGGGCTACTGCTTTGCCTTTTTTATGCCTCCCATTGAAGAGTTATGGCTACCCACTGTAACAGCAGGTTGGGAGAAATGAGCATTTTTTCTTCAAATATATTTTTAATCAAATCTAAAAGAAGAATGTGACATTTTAATTTTGGCACTTTTAAAAGCACTTCCCTCCTTGTTTTTCCGGCATTTTCCCTGTTCAGAAGATGATCATCTGTTGTCTGTTTCTCTTAGGGTTTTGACACTTGTTCTTGATGAAAGCATATTAGAGGCTTTTGTAATAGCTGTAAGGAACTGCTGAGTGTGTTGATATAAAGATTTTATTGCTGCAAAAATTGCATGTAATTAACCTGACCTCTGGTATTTCTGGAAATGCTTGAATAGAGTATGTAGCGATGTTAGGCTTGTGGACAGTAATTGCTCCCTGAGAATACTTGAAAACAATACATAAAGACTGGAATTGTATATAAAGATAAGATTATAAATTATGCTAAGTCAGTCTTACGATAGAACCACTTAATGCTAAAGGTTAACTTCAGTGTGTGTATTGTACTGTCTTTTACAAGCCTTAGACAATTCAATTTTGCAATTTGTACTGTTACAGAGCATGCAAAACTCCCTGTACCTTAAGTATCTTAGAATGGGTAATTAGACTTAAAATGGAGTCAGTCAAGCTTGTGTTGGTTTTGGAGAGTGAATAATAACAATGTGGAGCTTCTCTTTAATCTAAGCCAAAAGTCAAGACTTTCGGCATTTTTTGAGGGCAGCATCAGATCCTCACAGAACCATATCACAGAATTTGGTGATGTGCTGACTTTCATTTCAATGACTGCTTTTTACTGTAATTTATTATTTGATCGATCTTAAACCATAGTACTTGAGTAGAAGGTGGGGCATTGTATTGCATACCAATAGAGGTAAGATTGGATAATGCCTCTTCTTGGAAATAACTGTCAGAAACTTTCAGCTAAAGACTTTTTAGGCCTGGTATACATACAAAAGGGAATTTTCCTCAAGATTGCTTAAATGAGTAGCTCAGTTTCCGTTGAATGACAATGAATGGGAAAAATGGCTTACCAAGGACTTAAGAAAACAAATGCCCCCAAAAGCCCAAAATTGTGCTAAGCCTTTGAGTTAGGGGAGAGAGGGTTGGATGTTGAAATTGGGTGTGAATATAGCACTGACTTTAAGGTTTGGTGTTTTGGTTCTTTTTTTGTTTTTTTTTCTTTTGAGTATGTCAATGAAAATTTGTTCTAAATTTGAGTTTGAGAAGTTGAATTTTCTGAGAATTCTGTGGAGTATGTATGTTGTGTTGCTAATGGCAGTGGACTTACAGTGCATGCCTTCAGGAAAGACACTGGTGCACATCTAATCTTTACAAGTTTTTTCCATTGCTGATAGGACAGTGAATGTAGCAGAGTTCTTCACTAGCTGTACACCTCCAAAATTAAAAGCTGCTGAACTTAGAGGTTCAGGTGTGAGGGGCCTCAAGGTATGCAGGTTACTATTTTGTGATATGGAGTGCTTTTCTGGTAATTGTTTGTTAGGATCTTAAATCATATTAAAATCTTATTGTTGTGATTATGTATCTAGATGTTAAAGGACAGATATGGTTGTTTCTGTGCAATCATTCATCTGCATTTTTCTGTAGAAACGTTACCCTCTTCGATATCATATGAACTTCTGTGTTCAAAGTGCAATTTGTGTCCTCTAGCTCTACACCCCTTGTCAGGTATGTGTTGGTAAAGTAAATCAGACTAATGGCTGAATCTGTGTCCCCCTGATTGTAGGGGTCATATGCGTAGTCAGCATATATTAGCTGTAGATGCTGTGTGCTACATTCCAAGTCAGAACCACTGTTGCTAGCTAGCAACTGTTTAAATTCTTAGACCTCTGTTTTTTTTTCTTTCAATATCTTCATTGGCCTTAAATATATTTTTTAAGAGGGGGGGAAAAATGTAAATCGTTTCTGATTTTTATAAATGGATCTATAGGTTTGGGCCTCGCCTTAGTTCTTTTGGACTATGTGAAACCCCTGCAGAGAGTCTATTGCAGCAATTGATGGGCCTTCATAGTCTGACTTTCTAGGTGCAAGTAAAAGGATGCTTAATTTTACATTAACTTCAGCTTGAAATTCTTGCTACTTTAGCGTGTGCTCAGATCTGTGGTATTTACACAGAACAACTATCTTTGCCCTATAAGTGACTCTGACAGGTTGCAAAATGTTACTGGTGCAACTGGTATAGAATAATACTTTGATAAAATATGTATGTGTTAAACAGTGATGGATGCTTAACAGTGCAGTGCTACCTTTGCATCATTCTTCTAGTGAATTCCTTGTACTAGGTGCAGTGTAGGCTAGACCTTCTATCTAAAACTTGAAGTTTTAACTTTCTTTTAAATACCAGACTCTGAGAGTAGTCCTGTTTGTTTCAATTATTTCTTTAATGCCTAAGCTAACTTAGTGAATGTTCTGGGAATTTCTTCTACTAGTAGATATGTATGTTTAGATTAAAACTGTATGCTGTGATTTAGTCTGAATATGTTGATTATAGCTTGTAAATTAGCAAGAGTATAGCCTAATCTGTGTTAAGTGAGCAAAGCTATTGTTGGAGAGAATAATACTTGTTGGAGGCAAAAGATTGCAGGCTTTGCCCTAAAATCACCCAAAAGCTACATGTTAAGGTTAACAGCAGTGAGTGTGTGGCACAAGATAAGTATTGCTGTAGTGTATTATGCTGCCATGCTTTTAGCCAAACTCTGAATACTCAGGAGCATCCAAGATACCATCTGATAGGCAAGGGTGACAAAACTGTAAGAATCAGTTGTGACTCCATTTTAATAGTTTTGTAGAAATTTAAAAAACTGGGTGCCATATGTCTTTATTTTCCCTTTTTGCTACATTAAGAACACAAAGCATTTGTGTATTCAGAAATATGGAGTAGCTTATCTGATGGGTGCTTACAATCTGCTAACCCGATAAAATTCTTAATTTCCTTCTCATTAATGGCCAAGCTCCTTTCTTTTTTTTTCTGGTGTCAAAATGAAAAACAAACAGAAAAGCTTGTTAGGTTGCTGACAACAAAATGTTTGCTTCTTCTCTGTTAGCTGTAAGTGAGTACAGACTGCTGGGCAACAGATTTTTATCTCAAAACTTCTATTTGTTCTAATTCAATTTTTGTTACTTTATGATAAATAGTCACCTGAGACAACTTGCCTCCATGACTTATCTTGGAATACAGAAATGCTTAATTTGTAGAAGTGCAAAAAGCTAAAAGGACATTTCTGTTCTCTTACCCGTGTTGATTGCTAATCTACTTTATTGCTGACTAACTTCTGCATTGTACCTCTACCTCCTTTTTATAGATAACCATGAAAATTAAGTGCTTTTTGCCTAGTGTTCTGCAGGTCCGCCCCATTACGCTTTGGTTAAAACAGGCTTCTGCAAGCCATAACTCTAGCAAAATAAAAGCGACCCTAAATCAAATATGCTGAATGGAAGTTGTCCTCTAAGCTACTTACTCTGACTGCTGATATAGTAATATTATGTCTTGCTGTTAGTTATTTCCCTTAGATTTTAGACTTGCATTTCTCTTAACCTATTGTTTTATTCTGTTTATGATAACTTTTCCTACAGACCATATTGCCTGAACAGTACACTGGAGATCAATGATCTTGTAATTAAGCTGTTACACGTGTGAATCTTAACATGGTTAGGACTAATATACAGTGTGGCTCTTCTGAATAATAGTCAAATAAAAGATCCCACATCGTCAATCTCTCCAGGATCTTGGAGTATACTAATGGAAACTTCTGGCAGAAACTTCATGCTTCTCACAGGAGTTGTCTGGTCTCTACCCAGGCTTCAGCATACAATGTTCTGTTGTCACTAAAAACACCTAACTAATACTTCTAAGCTTAAATGGCTTGCTATGTATTCCTTGTTCTGCTTTCTTTTTGTATTTGTTGCATTTTGGCTGTTATTTACAGGCTACTGTTAAATAAGAAACTTAATCTGTTACTGCAGTATGTGTATTACGGGTATCCTAAATGGAATGTTAATACAGCTTTAGTCTGCTATAGCAAAACCAAGAACTCACTTATATGTATTTTGTTATTTATATGGCTATATTTATTAAAGCATTCTAGAGCTAGAGTCCAGAATTTGTTCCACCTTTACTAATTGTGTGGAAACTATTTTTAGTTTTAGTGCTGTTACAGGTTGATAATTTTGCCAAAACAATAGCGAAGATCTGAAACTACCAGATTTGTGCTGACAGGATTTCTGATCTAAGTTCTCCTGATCTTTTTGAAATAATGGCTGATTGAAAGAAAAATCCTTTTAAAACTTAATTTTGGTTCTCCTTGACATAGCCAGATCTTCTTGTCTTTGTAGCTACTTTCCTTAACTCTTAATGTTTCAGGCTTTCTCAATGTTGTTTTACAACCCACATGGTCTTCAATCTGTAAAGATTATAGTTTAGTACTGTGTAAAGCAAATGTTTTATTCCAGTTAACCTGGCAAGTAGCTGCTCTGTTAAGAATGCTACAAAATTATTGAATTCACTTGCTCTTTTGGAAGCAGGATTGGCTGTACAGAATTCCAGTAAGGAAAGGGAGGGAAGAAGTAGATGCTAAGCAGCTTTTTTTGATGTGCTAAAGAAACTAGAGTGTACCATTAGCCGTTTCTGTAGCTCCATCAGAGGCAACAATGCTGGTGCAGAGTAAAAGCTATTTATGGTATAAGGGGCAATGTGTAAAGTGAAAAGTACAATGTAAACTGTACAATTGCTGAATTGCTCCAGCAGGTCAAACGGCACAAGCTGTTACTGTAGATGCATTGGATTAGTGCTGCAGAGGAGGGAAGAAACACTGGGATGTAGCAAGCATAAGAGTTCCTAACTAAATCTCTTCTCCAGAGGGATTACAAAGATCCTCAATGTCGCATTGCCAGTTGGAACATTTCAGTTATATTAATCATAACCTGGATCTTACAAGTTTATTCTTTTGTAATAAAATTTGTTGTTGCACTGGATTTGCTTGACAGTTTTGGTTTTCTGCTTGAGGCTTTCATGCTGCTTCTCCTTCTTCCTTTTAACATCCTGGAGTGTTTCACAATTGAGCAATAGCTCTGAGCAGCATGTTAGTGGAATTACGGTGCTTGCTTTAGTAACGGTTTGCTTGCTGCAGTCTTCTAGTGATTCAGAGTGCTGTTGCCTGACTACTGGCCCTAATTATCTCAACACGTTGTTCCTATTTACTGTCACTTTCCAGGCTTCCTGTTGCTCAACATGCTGACAAAAAAGCTCTTCCTCTCTGGTCATGTTAGCTTGACTTCAGTAACTATAGAACTTTTTAGATGAGTAAATGTCAAGGCCTCCGCAGTCTCCAGAAGTCAAGTGAATGGCAGAAGCCTAATACTTAGAGTGTAATTCTAAAGCAAATGGATTAAAAAAAATCTCTTTGGAGCCTTTTATGCAAGTTCTAAAGTTGATTTATTAAAAAAAAAAAAATCGCTTTTGAGTTTTATCAACTACTCAGCTCAGAAGTCAACTTCTAATGTGACCACTCAATTCACTTAGAAGCTTTAATAAGTCACCACTTGTATTTAAATCAGCACATGGTTATTTTTCAGATCTACTCACTGAAAACATCTAAAGCTATTTTCATTTGTACACCTAACTAAACTCACCAATAAATAAGTTCTTTTGATAAAGAACAATTAATCTAATTAAGTCAGATTCTGAGTGTGCATGAAACTCAATCTTGCAAAGCTGTGGTGTTTTAAGTACTGGCACTAATCAGTCTGAGTCCTGTTTTAGACAGTAAGGAACAAATTTTTGCAACTTTTCAGTGCTGTAGCCATTGTCGCATCAACTTCTGCTTTCCTTTGTGAACCAAAAGTAGCAATGGGCTTTCAAAATAGTGTGTTTCTTTAAAAGAAGACCAGGCTTGTGAATGAACTCTGCACTACTTCAGTAAAGAATTTTTTTTTTTCCTCCTCTTTCCATTGCATATTGCCAACTCATTCATGAACTGCACCTTGGAAGATTAAGGGTTTTTTCAAAATCATTCAAGTCTAAGGAGTTGAAGCTATAGCTGAAATTTATTGGGTCTTAAATATGCAAGCTGTCTTTGTAAATTCCTTTAGTAATTTAAATCCTCATGTTTTCTTTCACAGGTCCTGGCCTGGTTTGAAGAAGGTGAAGAAACAATCACAGCATTTGTAGAGCCTTTTGTAATCTTACTTATATTAGTAGCCAATGCAATTGTGGGAGTGTGGCAGGTAGGCAGATATTTTTACAATGTCAAATCTCAAATGCTTTGGGGTTTTTCTGGTTTAATAGAAAGGACTGTACAGTGCAGTGTCAGGTGCTTCAAACAATGCGAGTAATGTATGCTGTAACTTTTAATTCCTCAGAATCTACATACCATATAAATTCTGGTCAGAAAGTGTTGACTTAAAGATAAAATGAAAACTTTCAAACTATGGCCCATGAGGCAAAATACCTCGTCCATGTGTTTGGTCACATGCTGAAAAACATGTTAACTAAATAGTCCAGAATAAAGACCTAAATTCAGGAGACAAATCAAATATTGGAAGGTTAAGAAACCATATCAATTGGTTCAGTTTGCCCAAAAAAAAAAAAAAAAAAAAAAAGGTCTCAACTAAATAACAAAGGAGGAGATGCTTGCTATCAAGTTTCTTGTGGCTCTTTCTTGTTGATAACAAATGCTATGTTTTAATAAATTTATTAATAAATGTAATACAGTATTTTTCCAATTTGATTACTACATTACCTGTTACATGTATGTGTAAGATGCATGCATCTATAAAAAGTAATTCTTATTGATGCATGTCTATAATAAATAATTCCTTTGAAGACTTCTAAATGTCACAAAACTCTTCCTACATTATCATTTGTGAGATGAATTAGATGGATTTTTTTTAAATATTATTGACAGTAGCATATTCTGACACTCCTTGAGATAGTAAAGTTATACCAGCAGTTTTGCTTTGCACATTTGATCATTTCAGACAGTGGTGTAAATCTTAGTGTCATCTTCTTGCAGAGGAAAAATATTCTAGGATTTTAGGGTGACTTAAGTTCTTGGTAAATTTCTTTTAAAGGGATAGTATTAATGCGGTTACTTGCTAGCTTAGCAGGTTAGGCTTAAGGCTTAAAACAAACAAACTGTCCAAAATAACGATGAAAATTAAAAGAAGAAAACCCATTACTAAATTTAAACATGTTAGAGAGGAGAGTGCACACTGGAAACTGCCAGAAGTGGCTTTCAGTGGGGTTGCTGCACATTACTACTCACTGCTTTGTGCTACCACTAATAAGCTAGTTGAAGACTAACTCTCAAAAGATTCATTTTTAGTAGGATCCAGCTTGCTGCGCGACTTCTAGAACTGGTACAAAGGAAGAAGTAATGCAGAGAGAGGGAGGGAAGGAAGGAGTGCCCCTTTAAGTGGCATCTTCTTGCACAATCGCTTTACAGATTTGAATAGAATTAAACTAATGCTTTCACATAACTGGAAATTTGAGTTAGAATTGTATGTGTAATAATTTGGAGCATGTAATGTAAGATAAAGGTATCTGTACAGTTTGGGAGTTTTCTTGCATAGTTGTGTACCCTGCCAGAGGAAACAACTAATTTTTCAAACCTGATAAAGTATGCAAAGAATCTCAATATATACCTACATGCAGTGAACTTAAGCTGTACAACTCTGTTTCACAATTAAATGAGTCATTTGCTTGCTTTAATGGGCATGGAAAATAAGTTGCAGTACATAGTCTCCACCCATAAATGTATCTGTTTCTACAAGTAGTAGTGTGAGCAACTGTGAGTCATGGCCTTAACTCTGCCCTCCTCAACCTTGCCTTTCATGTGCCCTTCTCCCGAAATGCCATCTCCTGATACTTCAGTGGTTGGCAAGATAGTGTGTTGCAACTCCCTTGACTTCCAGCAAACGGGAAACAACGCAATATGGTCTAACGCACTGAGTGGGCTGTCCTAGCTGAATCATGTTTAATTCTTTCTTATTTCTCTTTTCGAAGGAAAAATACAGTTTAACCTTTTATTTAAGAGACTTTTCCCTTGTGTTGTTAAGGTTTTGCCTCATGTTAACTCTTAGTCTAAGTAAGAGCACTATCTGCATTCTTGTGCTGAGGAGCAGAATTAATTTACCTAGTGGAATATGAAGCTAGTATTTTAGGACCTGAGCTGGTATCTCTGCACTACCTGGCATTGAGTTGTGCCATGTAAATATAAGTCCTTAGAGGTAGCTTTGGTAATGTTGTGTGAGCTGAAGCGTTATAGGGAAATACCTAATATCTCAACCTTTGAATTTCTGAAGATTAAGTGTCTGCTTTGACACATGCTTTGAGAAAGTTTTTATCATCTGGAAAGGCTGGTACATATTTGAAAAACGCAGGTATTCTAAAAACTATACACACCCTTAGTGTTATCTGTAATCATCAGGATTGTAATGACATCTGTACCTCTCAGTAGGTTAGGAAATGAGAAATAAGTTAGTTTTCCTTGAGCTAGAGAAGGAGTAGTGATAAGCTGTTGGTTTCTTATGCTGTCCTCTGTCTAGGTGGCATCAAGATGTTGACTGCAATCTCCAGTAGTACTTAGCTGAGAGAACTGTACTTGAGAAAGCTATTGCATTAGTGCTTATGGAAATAAAAAGGTCTTGTCATGTGGGGGGACTCATCTCAATTTGTAAATTGTTAAAGATTCTCAGGAAGAAACTTCTAATCTATATGATCTAACTTCACTAAATTTCACTGAAATCAAGTTGATAATGTGCTTTTTGAGGAATTTTGAATTATAGCTTCTATGGCTAGCCCTGTGGTAAAATCTAATTCATCTTTAAATAGCTTAACTTTGAGTTTTGTCTTAACTTAGCCTTTGATTTGGTACCTCTAATTTCTGTCAGTAAGTGAACCTCAGTACTGCTAGCCCATTCTAGTCTGAGTCTAAGATGCTCCAGCTAGTAGTTTGCAGTTGAGGCAAGGCTATATCCATTAGTTTTAAGTCTCGATGCTTTTTTTTTTTTTTTTTTAATATCAAAAAGCATCCATATGACACCTAAAACTGTTTGTGTGGCCTCCCTGTAACAAGACACAGTGAATATTCTTGATGGGAAATGCTACAGAGTTTGAATAAACAGCTTCTAGATTCTGAATACCCACTAATGTCTGAATTATGTTGAAATGATTTCCAGTTAGGAACCTCATAATGGGGTGGGTCACATCATTCTCTGTGTGAATAAATGTAGCTGATCAGTCAGCAGTATTCATATGGTGCTGCACTTGGAAAATCAGATCTAATGTACTTATTTTTCCTTGTAGCGAGGGCTTTAAAAATTACGCATTTTTGTTGTCTTCCAGGAAAGAAATGCTGAAAATGCTATTGAAGCTCTTAAAGAATATGAACCTGAAATGGGCAAAGTATATCGGCAAGATCGAAAAAGTGTACAGAGAATTAAAGCAAGAGACATTGTCCCAGGTGATATTGTAGAAGTGGCAGGTAAGTTTTACTTATGTAGTACATACGTGTTTGACATGTATTTTAAAATTGTTAATGATCCAAGGCCCTAGAGGGGATTTTCAAAGAAGCTTAAGTGTATGCTTTACTTAGGAACAATCTTGCTTCTGTTCATCTGTAATTACCTTAAACGTGCATTTGCACTGAGGGATTGTTTTTTAAATTGCTGCTTTAACTGGTAGATTTAAAAGCAAATCATCTTAACTGTAGAACAGGTTTTAAAATTTTAGAATGGTGACAAATGTTATTGTCTAAATTTAGGCTTCAGAATGTTTTATATTACAACTCATCTGCTTTCTATTAAAAATATTTTTTTCCTTGCTTTTAAATGTGTTCACTTTAGTTTCTGGAATGCAAAGATTTCTTAGTTAGTTGCACTCTATCCTTTATTATTAAAAAAAAAAAAAAAAAAGGCAGCTGTTCTTTTCAGCTTCTTTACAAACTTCTTCCTTTGTCCTCTAAGCTAATATATGGCTAGCATCTGATGTCATTATATTCTCATCATCTTTCATAATTCCTTAGTGCATCTATGTTTTGCTTGTTGCTCTGTGGGAGACCACAAATAGAAAAATGGCTGTACAAAGTAGAACTTCCTGTTTTTCAAGTATACGCATTTGAAATTCTGTTTTCTTAAATAAAACAAAAAAAATCCTAAATTAGACTTTTGCATCACAATTTTTAATAATTTAAGCTTGCCCTAAAGGAGGTGTCTTTATATGGAAGGAGTGCAAAAATAAAAGTGTTGGATACTTCAGAAATATGTACTACTTTGTTTTGGTGATATTGTCACGGCAATAGTTTTTCTCTAAACTGGCTTGGTCAGTGACTTCTATGTGGGAAGGAACAAACGAACAAAAACATTAAAGTAGGTGATTCTTGTTAAATGTCAGGAGTAATTTCAAACTCATATTTTGTAGGTCATTATCAACTGTTAACTGAGTGATTGTTCCTTTGGGAACAAGTTAGGTTGTACATCAAACTTTCTTTCCGCTAGTGTCACTTTGCTTTTAGAGGTGGTAGCTGTCTCGGGAGGAGATAAATATATATCCTTAAACTTGACTGTCCTGCTATTTTAATTAGCAGGCAAAGAGAGTATGCACTCAAAATGAAGTTGGTTTTGGCTGTCTGCCCAGCTTTCGTTCCCTGAGAAACTTTAATGTTCCCTAACCCTGTCCTGAGCCTCTGTTTTGTACATAGGATGATTCAATTGGAGCAACCCTGGCTAGGGTAATTATGAGTGAGCGTGAATCTCATGAAGGCGGAAGCTAGTTTCCTCTTAGTATCTTTTGGTGAAGAACGAGTACAAATACAAAGTACTGACAGCTGAAATAAAGGGTGAATTATGATACCTTGTCACTTACTCTGCTGTTTTGCCTCACTATTTCTACTTCTGAAACCATAAAGTCAATTTTACATCTGTGACTTTTGCAATGCCATTTTGTTTCAGCAGCTGAAGCTTTCTGCATCATCTTGAGGCAAACAGAACTGTATGAATTACAGATTTTGCAACAGGCTTCTAATCCAAATCAAGTGTCCTGATTTTAAATGTCACCAGTAGAATGGCAGTTTTGGAAGCAGTTTTTCTGTCATGGGGAATATATTGATTTTGTACTTCAAAGCAGTTTTGGTAGAACAGCAAATAGGGGACTGGTGTTTCATACTGCTTTGGGGTATCTCACTAAGGGAAAAAATGCTGGATTTTGTTCTGTGAGGTGGCTAGAGCACAGAAAAAAAAATGTTCTGGTTGCTTCTCTATTTCAGAAATGGTAAAGGGATAGCTTTTTCATCTTATGGAATAAAACAGCCCTCAAAGTTGTACATCAAATACCTAGGGGATGTTCAGGTTTTTACTCATCTTGCAGTGCGTTGTCAGTATCCATAAAAATCAATTGCTTGACTTTAGACATCTCTTTAGAAAGCCTCAATCTGAAGCAAGAAATGAATTGAAAATGAACTGCTGACTAGCATATCTATAACACTAGGCTGTCTTTTTAACAAACATGGCACCCAAATTTTAAGGGTACTGTTGCGTTATTTTTAAATCTGCTCATAGAACAGTGTCTGATAGTCCAACATTTTTGGAACGAATTAAAAAGGCACATTTTAAAACTAGTGTGCTCAAGTAGAGAAATAAAAATAATTTGACTTGTATTGCTGTCCTTTCTTAATATAGATAGTCTAGCCTGTTGGTTGACTGAGTATTTTAAATAGCATGAGCTTCTACACTTGTACTGGTGGGTCAAACGGTCCAGTCTTAAGCACTCTATAGTCATCATTTTTTTTCTTACTGGCAAACACTGTTTCAAGCAAATAACAGCTTCAAGCAAAGGTGACTACATAAATGTTCTGTTTAAGGATAGGTGATGTGGATATTTAGCACAGAAAATAAGTGCTTCAGCATAATATGAACTCTGATATTGAAACAATACATTCTAACTTGAAGATAGACAATGATGAAATTGTAATTGTAGCAAACTCAGAAAAGCTCCCAAGTAGAGAAGAGCAATACAGTGTGTACCAGTGTTGGTGTCGAGACCTGGAGGTGAGAGAGACTCTGTGCATGCCTCTGTCTCAAGTGTAAGAGTATTGCGATGGCCTTTGACATGGTGTTCGCAAAAAGATGACCATGTAGGGAAGTGACAGAGCACTTCATACTAGGATACATATCTGGGTATGGAATTCTAGGCAAAGTGCCAATGACATTTGTGTGTCCAGGCAAATATCTTTCAACTGAGTGGCGTAAATAACCAGGTGATGGGTCTCTCCCCCATGTTGATACCTAATTTTGAGCAGCTTTCTACAGGTCTTCATTACAGAGTAATTGTGTGTAATGCTGTATCAGCTTTATTAATTTTAAGTAACTATATTTGGATTGACAGAGAATGCTCTTGCTTGTAGGATTTCTACTGTGGACAGGTCTTGCAATTTATTTGGGGGGGTGGGGGGTGGGGAATGCCTCTTTACATTGTAAGAGTTCCTTGAGAACAAGTTGCAATGAAATGTTTCCAAAGTTTCTTGGTCTTTTTAGTAGCCTTCAATCCTTTAAAGGCACTTGAGTTGCTGAATATGTCCAAAAGACAATACAATAATGGTTTATACTATTACTTTTCTTTCTGGCTCCTTAGGCTATTTTCAGAGTTTGACTTCATTCATTACATAGACTGTTCAGTCTTTCCCATGGACTTCTAAAATAAAGCTACTAGAAGAGATTTTTTTTTTTAATTGTTTTGTCAGAGTAAACAGAGGCTGTGGTGTGTGTGTGTGGGGGGGGTTGTTTGTTGCAGTTTTTTGAATTGGAAGTAATAGGGGGAAACTGCAGGTCTATGTTGTCACCCTACAGTAAATGTGCAATAACTTCAAGTAAATTAGATTACCCTGCAAGCGATGGGTAGCCTACTTGCTCATGTTGGGGATCACTGTGCATACGGATACTGCAGAACATTTGAACAACTACTGTTTACTATGCCTGGTAGCTAACAAATTCAGCATAAATGCTGCCCTAAAACTTCACAAATGTAACAGCAGACACCACACAGGCTCCAGCCATTCAGACATGAACCACAGACATTATTTCCTTAACCGTATCTGTTTAGGAAGACTTTCTTCCATGTCCACTTAAGCAGAGTTGGTAGAAAACATACTGTACAACCAGCAAACTCCTTGGGATTGAGTTGGGGTTTAGGGGTTTGGGATATATGCCTTGAATTTGTTTGCTGACCTCTGGTGGGCATAGTTTTCAGGACTCTGGTGTCTAAGGGTTACTAAGCTACACCGTTTGTTTCTTAGAATTGATGAACTGAAAAAAAAATCCAGATGCTGTCCTCAAATGGCTTTTCAGTTTGTCTGTCTTAAAAAGGATTAAAACTCTGCTATAAAAGCTTAGTTTCCTGGAGGATGCACTCTAAATCTGTAGCTAGTGGCAAACTTAATAGATTAAAGATGTCATTTGATGCTTTGGTTGAATTTTTTGTTTACCTTGGTTAAAGTAACGTTTTAAGGAGAAACTTGAAACAGCTTGGCTTTAGTTCTTAGAAGTTATGTAAGTTCAGTCTGACAGATCGGGATATACTGGTTTCAAATCGCTTATTTTTAAACAATGTGTTTGGGAACCGAAATGAACTTTGTTCACTTTCACTATATTTTCCTGTCTAAAATGTTCTCCTTTTAGATATATTGTATGTAATTTTCCTATTTTTATAAATTAATACTCATTCGCTGTAATCTGTAAGTGAACAAATTGGAGTCACAAGAGTCCCTCTTTCCCTGAAGTGCCGAACAATGATTCCTATCATCTGCTGTTACGCGTGTGGGTACTCAGCAGCTTAATAATGCACATGGAGTTCCCAGAAGCTGCTGCTTATTAAGTTGGTGGATATTCTTGAAGATTTAGTTTTAAGTTTATACCTAGCATAAAGTGTGCTAGAACTACTTTACAAGGCTTGATTTTTCAGTATTTAGTATTCTGACAGATAACTTTTTCCTATGTGCTTTGTATCTTTTGTTTTGCATTTAATTCTGACTGTAGAGCTGTTCAAGCCTCTTCCTAAAGCATAGCTGCTTTTACAATTAAGGGAAGGTACATTTTGAGGTGGAGAAAGTTAGGAAGGAGGATTCTTAAGGTGTGAAATATGTCTGACTCCAGTGTGGCTCTGAAGAGCTATAGATTCTCCCTCTTGGCATGAGCAGCAAACACTGTTGCGGATCTTGCTCCAAAGTACCTGGGTTCTTGTGCCTATGGTGTGTTTTTGTTTGTTTGTTTTTGTTTAATAACTAGAACTGATCTTCAGACTCTGTGCTAAAGATATGGGTTTACTTCTTTTGGAATAGTACTTAGTTTGGAAGAAAATACATAATTTTCAAAACAGTGGAGTGAGAGGACAGTTAAGCCTAGAATATTGACCTGTTGGAGGTTTTCCTAAGAGCATGTTGCTGAAAGCATCTCTGATATGAAAAAAGTGAACTGCAAGCTTTTTCTTACCTATTGCAAATTGTCAGTGGTTGTTTTTTTAATAAGCATCTATGTTGCTTTTTCCATAAAGTACTGCTTTTGAACCAGAAAAAACATGACAGTGATTACTGGTTAATGCATACATGTGGTGCATAAATCTGTTTCTGTGGACTTCAGTGAACATTTTGGCTGTCAGACTCGTCTGACACCTCAGAGGCAGTTTTGAGATAACCAGATGCAGTCCAAACTTCATTCCCTACCCCACTGAAGTCAGTGGAGTTATGCGAGGTTCAAGCCAGGGCACAACCTAAACTCATGTCACCTTCAGCACATATTTGAGAACTTAGGAAAGGCATCTCAAATTATATTTCTCCTAATTCTTGTAGCATTTCCCTTTAGAGCTACCAAACTGTTAAGCTGTAATAGTGAAACTAATTCTATTTTCATTGTTGGAATTCACGACATATCTGCTGCTATATTCTCTAATAGAACTGATACTTCTGTGGGGATTTATTATCAGCACAAACAGTGCTGAGCAAAATGCTTGAACATAAAGATAATGTTCTGTCAATACCATATCACCTTGGCAAGGCAAGCTTTTATTTGGAGGGAGGGGGAAAGGTGGTAAAGAAAACTTGCTCTTTGGAGCTATGCTGCACTGTCAAAATACTTGCTGTTTATTCCTCTATTATCCAAACTCAGTCTAATTTGGAAACAGGACTCCTGCTTCAATGGGAAGATATCGCTGTCCTCTACTTAGTCTAGCAAAAGTTGTTATTATTTTAAATTCTACCCCTAACAGTTTTTAGATTTGGATAACTGCGCTTCTGCATGCACTGTACAATAAGCTCCAAAGATGCTTTCTGTCCAGAATGCAACAAGGTATATGATAGAGAAGGCTATTTTGTGAACATTAATTCCTTGCATTTAAAATGTAAGGAATTTCTCATTAACTTAGGTTGTTCTGTCTTCCTGGCAGTAAGTGCAAACACTGTTTGACTGTACAGTTAAAACTGAAGGGACCATTGCTTTTATCCTCATCTTGCTGAAAAGAGATGCTTCTTACTGTTTTTGAATGAGCCCAGGTTTAAATTATATTTCATTGTGAAACTCTGCTCAGGTTAACCATTTGACATTTTTGGCCTTGGATGAGAGTGTAGATGGACATAATCTTCCTGTTCTGTAGAGCTTCTGATTTTTGGTAGCACTTTAACACTTCCTGAACAGGGAATAATAAATACTTAAAATCTGTTATTACGGAAGAAAAATTAAATTTCTGATGGCATAAGGAAATCAAACACAATAGAAAGGCTAGAGTGTATATATGTGAGGAGGGAAGAGGAGCTAAGCTCAGCCTGTATTAAGGAAGTTTAATAGCAAAAACTATTATGCTGCAATAAATATATTTCCAAACAGAAGCAGTCCATGTATTTTTACTCTTGTTCAGGTACAAATTTCAATTACTGTCCCCCAATGGCTCAGTTCTGGTTGATCAAAGTGTTTGGAGATATGTGGGTTGCTGTATGTGTTACTTAAGCCTACTCATTTCAGTTTTTAAAAAAGCGTAACTATTGCCCTAGGGTTTTTAATTTTTTTTTCCAGTTGCTTGAGTTTCAGCTGCCTCAGTTTCAAAGACAGTTTATTGGTAAATGTCCCCCACTGACGTGTACTCTAAAATGGAGGATGAGAAACTCATTTTTAGGGGGGAAAGGGGACTTTGGCTCTTTAAGAGGCTAAAGATCTCATTAGGAAAAATGGCTTAAATAACTGTATCCATAATAATGTGTAATGTTGGAAAATCTGAAGAATAGTTGATAACACTTAATGCTCTGGCAAAAGAATTAATATGCCTTCTTTATTTCTTTTGATGGTAACAAACATCAGAATGTTTGACATCGGTGTATTTTGAACCAAAGGTGATGCTTTAATAGCAGTGTAGTATGTTATCTATGCTGAATTTGGTAAGATGCTCTAACTCCAGGCGGAGATGGAAATCCTGACAAGATAGGAGAAAGAATGTAGTGTCTTAGGAATTAAAATACATGGAATGTGTTAACAATGAACCTTAATCTATTCAAGTATTTTAATTTAAAAAAATGGGGAACAATTTTGTGTGTTTCTGCAATCTCCATATGGTGTTGGATGGAAGCTGTTCTTTTGGGGATGTTTTCACTCACTTTCAAGAACTTTTCTTTCCAGAACTGTTCATCCGTGTGTCGAAACAGTATCCCAGTTCTTCAGAACTTCCCTGAAAATTCTTACAAAATGAGGCAACAGTGGCAGAATAGTTCAGAGCTGTGATGCTGAACTTCATTTCAAAAGTCCAGTTCCACCTCCCTCCCCCTCCTCCCCCCACGATGCCACAGATAGCAATTATAGCCCGTGCTAACTTTGGTTAATGTTAAACATGGATAGGAAGGTGCTGGATGCATGCTGTACAACCATTCTGACTTCCACATGAAAAACTACTATCATTAAGCATGATCGTTTAGGTATATGTTCTTTGCAAACAGGTCACTTTCTTTATGAAGAAGTGAATTTTGGCTTAATTTAAAGGGGAAACAAAGGTTTGGTTGGTTTGTTTGTTTTAAAAAGGAAACCTAAGTCTACAAACCTCCTCTTAGCAAGTCTTCGGTTGTAGGAGGGATCAGAGTCAGTTAACAGAACTGATAACAGTGTTCAAAGTACACGTTTGAAGTAGTGGCTTTGTTTTGAAGACTCTTGTACATCAGAATGGCTTTTGGGGGGTAAAGCTAACACTGCTTCCCGAGCCTACTCTCATCCACAATCTTCATTAGACCTGTTAACATCCTTTGAGACTTGGAAAAGAACTATGGTCCTCTTGCAGTCTAAAGTTCTTTGACTCCTAACTGTAGCTGAAAATATAACAGGGACTGAAATTCAAAGAGCTTTAATAGTTTCTCTTCCCTCTAGCTTCACTGATCGTAGAACAAGTGCCCAATCACTTCTTAGCTTCCTGGGCTGGTTAAATCACGGACTGATTTAACCTGCAACACGCTAATAGTGCGTTTCTGCTCTAGAGGTTTTTCACTGAATTTCTTGGCTTCTAATGGGGATCCTGAAAACTAATGTTTAGTATTACTGCTGTCTTGGAAACTGCTGAAGTAAAAGGGTACGTTATCAATGCCGTCATATAATATCTAAATAATGAACTGATGATTCTAGTCCAGGACTTAGTCACAGTAAAACATTAAATCAGGACTAATGTTTCTTAATATGCTCTATACTTGAAGTCAGTTTGGAGACTTAAATCCTCTTCTCATTCAGGGAAACTTTCCAGGTTGCATAGGGCAATCTGTATTCTGGATTGTCCTACAGAGGCTTTTGTTTGCGAGGAAGCTCTTTTTCGAGAAGGATTGGAGTTGTACCTGTGTTTAAAAATGCTAAAACTGAGAATTGTAAGTGTTAGCAATGAAATAATTCCAGGGTTTCAGAGATGCCAAGATTCTGTATTTTCACTGAAATCTGTTGAAGGGTTCCCTCCCCTGAAGGGAGCTAGGTGCTTAAATTCATTTTGAGGATCTAGGCTGCAATATCTGCAGCCATTTTAGTGGTTTAAAACCAGTATATTCCTGGCCTAACCAGCCCTTAAGAAAATTGACAAAGTATCCTGCTGACTTGCATGGTGTTAGACAGCAGTCAATTTTTAGGCGTTTCCAAAGTATGACTGATTAAAGTAGTGCCAGCTCACACAAATCTGAAGATTTGAACCATTTTACTGAAAAAGACCAATCTTTAAGGTACCGCAGTCATTTCTGCAAACACTTGAGGCACTTGTTTCACTTCAGGCGTGCTCCATTGATTAAACAAGACTGTTCTAGGCTTAAAATTGAACATAAGTGTAAATGAATGCAAACATGGAGTGGCGATTGAGCTGTAATACTGCCACAATACTGGGAGGAATAAGGTAAGATATGGGGAGCTTTGAACTTGAAAAGAAAGACTAGAAGGTTAGGTGTAACCAATGGGAATCTTGGCAAATTAACATTGCTACGTATTTACAGGTAGCTGAAGAACCCAGTATTTTCAGGTATTAAATTGTCCATATTTTCATTGAAGGTATATGGCTTGTTTAAAAGGAAATAATGGTTGACGTTAACCTTAAATTCATATTAAAACTAAATGTGACTCCAATTTTTATCAAGAAGTGAAAGCTGTAAATTGCCAGCTTCAGAATAGACTCAGGCACAGTTAATAAAAATGGAATTTTTTTTGGACTCCCTTATAAGGGTTAGGCTGTTTTTAAACAGATTCCTTGATTGTGTGCTAAAGCTCAGTATTAAAATTCTGAGAAAGTGTTCTGTGTGTGAATAAAAGGATTTAAGGATAGAGTTGTAATGTCTTGAACCAAACCCTGTTCCTCCTCTTCTAAGAAGCAGCCCCTTTCATAGTTAGAGGGGCTGTTTTCATAAGTAATTTGACCAAATGTGTAACTACACTTTAAGAAAATGCATCTGGACAGTTTGTAAACCAGCTTACTTGATTATTCTGAGCTGTTACAGAAATCAAGTGACTCTTCAGCATTAAAAACTTAAGTAAAAATAGTAGATGAAAAATATTTCTGCAATTGGCTCATCTCTTTAAACATAAAGCTGAGGGATTATATCCATTTAAATTGTAGCAATGCTGTAGTGGGCAACATGCATGCGTATTCCGCCGTTAGTTTCTTGTTGTCTTGCTCCCTTCCAAGTTAGTAGTCATGGATAATATTTTTACTGGTTCTGTGGACTGAAGTATAATTGAATAAACAAAAATAACCAAACTTGAGATTGGTTTCTTTCCCAGGTTAAAGTGTGTGGAAAGGAAGACTTTTACCTGTGGGTGAGACCTGCCCTAGACTGCTTGCTACATTTTCTGTGTCACATCTATCATAACTTTCAGCTCATGAAAGTATATTCAAGCTATAAATGACTTGGTGTCATAGCTGTTATTTTACAAAGAGCTGCTCAAAATAGTTTTTAAATTGACCCTGGTGCAAAGCTTTCCTGTCCATTGGAAATGTCTTGAATATTTTCTTAGAGCCTTCTAAAATGGAGATGGTGAGGGAACATACATGTCTTAAATTGCTGAGATAAACTGACAAGCTGCGGTATTTTGACAAATTTAACATCTCTGTTCGGTTGTTTTGGACAATTGGTAGTGATTAGAAGTAATTTTCACGGAAATACTGTCACTTAGATATCAATAGTCTACTAGAGCAGGGGTTGCTCCTGACACTTTAGATTTTTAATGTTGCATTTTTGTGTTTGAACAATTTATATCTATTCAAAAGCAGTATATTTAAAGATGACTCTTGCAAGCTTTCTTAGAGCCCTTTCCCTTATGTTCTGTCCAGTTACTTGAATGTTTTGAGGTATTTGTTCACAGCTTCTCTTGTGTGTTGCAAAGTGATTAAGTTTTTAAGTCTTGTCAAATGTAATAGTGTAATTGAGATGGCTGTAGTCTTCCAGCTGCTAAAAGTTCGGTAAAAATGGATACGCACAGATTGACAGGCCTAACACCACACTGCACTGAGGTATTAGCCTGTTGTTCAGTGATAGCTGAAAACCAGCTGCTATTGTATGTCTACATACAAACCCCCTCACGACATCAGAGGAGCATATTGAATAGTTTTCCCATTTTTGGCCTAGGTCACTGTTTGTCTAATGCTATTTTCTCTTGCTGCTCAAGGGCATTGTGGCTTAAATTAGTTTTCACATGCTATAATGATACAAAAAGGGAATTTGTGGCTTTTCATTGGACCCCTTCGTATACATAATGGTTACAAGAAGATATGTATAACCCCTGAAGCCAAGCTACTTGGTCTTTTGCTGATTTAAATGGTGGTTGGGGCTTTTGGGGGCCTTAGGAAAAGTCATGGAGAACAAGTTTGCTTGAAGTTCAGAGAAGCACTTAATGCTCCTCTTCAGCTTTCTGTTCTATAATTTTTCTGTCCGAGCGGTTGTATGTTCTAAAGTTGTAGCACTGCTCCTGACGTTCTCATGGCATTATTTGTTAATGTGCACTGTTGCTGGTCGTTGCATAAGCAGTTCCTGCAGGAATTGCAGCTTGTTTTCATTTTACTGCGGGGACAAATTAGAGTCTATCTACTGACGAGATCAGGTCTTATTAGCTAGTGATCGAAGCATTTTCCCTCCTTTGTATGCATTATTTCATAATAAATATGAAGTTGATGCTTAGATACTTGCACCGTTAAATCCACTTTACAAATAAGATTATACACATTTGTTAAAAATACTGACGTGTAGAATGCAGACACCCCCCCCCCCCCGCACATGAGTCAGAAGTGACACTCATACATTTAACAAGTTAATTTGCTTGTGCAAAAACACTTATTTGGTGTGGAGCTTTAGTTCCTCTATTGCTTTTCTTATAAACCAGGAAAAGCCAGATGAAGGAGACTGGAAAGGTGGAAGAATTAATTCAGTGATGATAAAGATGCTAGAGTAAAACTGGCTACACAGCTCTGGCAACCAGTTCTGTTACTCTCTGCCATCTTCAGGAGTGTCCTGTTAACTTCTCGTTCTGGCTGCTGCCTGGGTGTTGGGAAGCGGCTTGAACGCTTGCTTGAGGGGGGTTTCTTTCCTCTGTGTTCTACAAAGTAGAAGTAAATGTCATAAGACAAGATAAACACAGCATAGAGTTCTGCCAAAAATTTAACTGGGGTTTGGGCGGTGAGTAGCATTACTGAAAATAAAGGTAACGTATGACTGGGATTTAACTTCCAGCTCTAAAATATATGGCTGTATTCGGGGTATAACATTAAACAGTAGGCTTGTGGAAGCACATTATTCTCACAATCGGTGCCAAAGAAGAAGGAAGTACAACTTCTTTTAGTCTAAAAATAAGTAAATAAATACAGGTGACTTTCTGATCTTTGGACAGCAGAAGACTGACCGTCACATTTGGCACAAAGAAAGCAACCAGGAGATTTGCCAGGGCAGTGCTTCTGAAAAGGAACTTGGTTCATCTTAGCTACAGGGCTTTTCTTTGTGTGTTTTTTTTTGTTTTTTTTTCATATGTATTCTGAAATTGGTATCTTTCTCTTCAGAATGTTCTCCCTTTGCTGTCAAATGGTAGTCATGTGATATAAAAACAAGAGTTAGTGAATTACAGCTTCTTTTTTGAAATTGGGTTGGGGTAGAGGTCTTGAAGGCAAGTCTAAATTGCCTGAGCAATCTTGGACATTCATACAATTAAAGTATTGCAATCCACAAAAGCTGTAAGAAGCCGTTAGTAATCTTACTTAACTGAACAGTTACTGGAAAATCATTTTCCTGACAAAAAGAGGTAATATTATGTCTAGTTCGAAATCTTTCAAATAACTGCATTCTGACTTTCTCTTACTTGTTTTCTTGTAGTTGGAGACAAGGTTCCTGCTGATATAAGAATTACTTCCATCAAATCTACAACTCTAAGGGTAGACCAGTCAATTCTCACAGGTGCAACTTTTGTGGCTTTTTTTATAATTATGCACATATTTGAAAATGCCTTTTCACTATTTGTTTGGAATAGTCCCTTAGGGACAAGCCTGTAGCTATTCAATGTGTGGCATTCAAGTACAGTATATTTCTAATCTAGTAACTTAAATCTTAAAGTGTCTGAATGTGTTTCTTGGTCATTGACTTTATGTGCTCAGTTTCATGGGATGAACATTCTTACTGGGGCTTGTAATGCTTTTTTTGGTGTATTTTTATTAGAGAGACGCTAGTAAGTTGTGGGGAACTAAAAATTAAGAATTTCTATTCTAGTTTATGAAGTCGTCTAGATCTGAACATCTTGTTGCTGCTCAAATATGAAAGTATGGGAATTTATTAAATGAATTTTGCTTTCTGTGATGCTTATTATTCTTTCTTGTAAGACAGAAATGGTTAACTTGAAATACAGACAGCTTTTAAATTGCTGTTATTAAAGGCTGGGTGCACTAAAGCCTTATTTGCTGAAACTCTGCATGCACATTCATGTGTTTTGTGGTACTAGCTCTGGAATACAGGAGCTATATTTAGAGCACTCTTCAGACTCGTTGAAAACAAAACAACCTAAAACTACTTCTGAATATAGGAAAGAAACTTAGAGGCAACCAAGCATGCTACAAGTGTTCTCTCAGCTGGAACTCGAAGATCTGTCTGCCTGTTTTGGTAGCATAAATTTATGTCAACTCGCCCTGAATTTTAAAACCATAAATTATTCATCAGAAAACTTACTCTTGATCACTGTCTGTCTTGAAACAGGCTCCGAAGTTTCTCAGTACAGATCTTGAGTAGCGTAGGACTGATGTGTTGCTGACCTGTGAGCTAGTGTCTCAATTTTACTTGTTTAGCATGTGAAAATGTAGGCAGTCCATGTTTGTCAAGGAATCAGAACTGAAATAACTAGAAGAAAACATCCACCAGAAGCCTCTATAAAGGGAATAATGATTCAGTGCCTATGTTTAAATAACTGAACAGATTCTTCCCCCCACCCCCCCCAAAATTAGTTTTCTGTTTCCAGCCTATTTCAAGTTAATACTTGGGTCTCCAAACAATAAAAAAGGACAGAAGTGTAAGATGCTATTTATCAAGGCCTTTTAATAGGAAGCTTTGACTCTCTTGTAGTGTGCTCTTAGCTTCAGTCACTGAGTTACCACCTTAATGAAATTTGATGTAGTCATTAAAATCTGTCCTTATAGAAAGGAACTTTTCTATTCCTATGTGACATTTATAGAAATTGATATATATTTAAGGTTTTTATGGAACAGTTTTCTGAAGACTTTCCCACTAAAGATGTTAACTGACAGTTGACTGCATAAGACTGTAAAAATCAGTAGAAAAATTTAAGGCCTGCCAAAGAGAGTGTAACACTAGTAAGATCTACCTATTTGAATGAGAACACAACTCTTCTAATGCACAGGGAATGGAAGTATTTGTTAGTGCATGAGAAGCGCACAAAATAACGCTCTAGACAAAAAAGATCCTGGTGAAATACTCTTGAGGGTTGACCCTTTATACAGTAGATCTTGCTGTATTAAAATGTGAAGTATCAGCTGTTTATTTGATCACTTCTTTGTCCCTTGAAAGTAAAGGTATATGCTTCATTAATTCTAACCATACAAAATGGTTATTTTAATTAAGTGCTATCCTATTTTTATTAAAAGCTAGCCATTCAATTTTTTTGATCAACTGGAATATTTCATGTTTCACCTAAGTGATTAAGTAAAGTCATATGAGGAAATATAAAAGGAAATTTATGACATCCTAAAAATTTTTAGGATGGAAGATGGTATAATCTTGTTCTGTAGGGAAGTGAAAAGCTGTGCGTATAATCTCTTCTTAAACCTATCTTCATTTTAGGTGAATCTGTATCTGTTATTAAACATACTGACCCTGTGCCTGATCCTCGTGCTGTAAACCAAGACAAGAAGAATATGCTTTTTTCTGTAAGTTATATGTTTTGGAATTTTTAAAACAATGTAAAATAATGCAGGAGCTGGTAATTGAAAATATGCAGAATTTTAGATCTGCACCTAAAAGCTGTATTGACTTCCTTTCTGTATTCTGTATGCATATCACCATGTGCATCAAATCCAACGAATTAGAAATTAGAAGGAACTTCTATTAAAAGGTGTCCTCAGAGAGGATGCTTGTTGAAACCAATTTTTATAGGGAAACTTATTCATGTCCTTCACAGGAAAAAGTCTTAAAAGTTAGAGTGCCTGCACTTAATAATTTAGAAAGAAGTTTTGTTCTGTTTTTTTCTTAAGACTGAAAAGAATGCCCAACTTAACTGAGAAAAAGGATTGAAGTGGCTTATTCAAATTTGTTTCGTGAAACTGTTTGAATTATATTACTTGTCTTCAGATATTGAAATAATTTTCTTATTGTTGGTAGATTTCTTGTAGAAAATCTAATTGTTCTTGCTCATGTTAAGTATGTTCATTCAAGGAGCCCCACAGAACACAACTATTACCCCTAGTAAATATCCCTATTAAGATTGTGTTTTGCCAGATTAAAAAAAAAAAAATCCTTAAATTATTCCAATAGAAATGCGTTCTACTTAGCTGCTGGCTTTAGTCATGCTGCTGCATATAATAGGGCAATACTGATTCATTTTGATGAGCTATAAACAAAAAACTATGCCAGAGTACTGAGTGTCTTGCAAATACTGGGAGAAATGTCATTCTCCCCTCTTCCCCCCCTTTTTGCATATCCTAGCTGAATCTCAGTCTCTGATTTGTGCTTGCATGAGGATTCTTTCTTTGAAAGAAAGAAAAAAAAAGCCATGTTGTAGACTTATTGTAATAGGCTAGGCTTTAAAAGCTTTACTTTACTTCTGTAAACCAAATAAAACTAAAATGTTGAAAGATAGCAACAACTCCAGTCTTTATCTTTAAGCATTTGATAGGAAAGATGTTTGTCTTAGTGTGTCAGGCTTCCTGTCAACTCCTGTTTTCCACCTGCTGTCTCAGTAAAGGTTAGTTTTCTAAAAAGGCAAGTGTTTTGAGGGAAGATATCTGGGAACTACTCATTGCAAATATGAGAATGGTGCTAATGTATGTATGTTCAAACAAAAAGCCTTTCAGGAATTATGCACTGTAAATTATAAGCAATACTTAAGAACTCTTCAGGATGGTGAAGTTCGTGGAGAGAGCACAGAGCAGTTTATTTTTATTAGACAAATTGATATAGTGAGGGGCAGGGTAACAGATGAGTTTTGCAGGCGTCCAAGCCTGGCTTTTGCTGTGGGGTATTTCATTATGGATTTCCTTGCTGTGCTAGTTTTGATATGTCTGTTCCATCTGACTGATCATGTTAAAGTATTGTATTTAGTCTTTATAGTGAGAGACTAAAATAAAAAAAGAAAGTGGAGTCTAATGATGCCTCTTTAAGGACTAATGCTCCTTTACTCTCCCCTTTCCCAAATTCTGAAAGAATGACTGTCAAGATAGAATCCAAAATAAATTATTAAAGCTGATAAGAATGGGATATGTGAACCACAGGATCACTGCCTCACAAATTAGCCAGAATAAGTGATAAAGTCTGATGCTTTCTGCTGAGATCAAATTCCAGTTAATCTCAGAATCTGGAGTAGGCCTGTTGAAAGCCAGTATGTTTACAGATTCACTGAAGTTTTCTTTCTCCCCTCTCCTTGATTTGCTTCAGGGTACTAACATTGCTGCTGGTAAAGCTATGGGAGTGGTTATTGCAACAGGAGTAAACACCGAAATTGGCAAAATTCGCGATGAGATGGTGGCTACTGAACAAGAGAGAACTCCGCTCCAACAGAAACTGGATGAGTTTGGAGAGCAGCTGTCTAAAGTCATCTCGCTTATCTGCATTGCTGTTTGGATCATAAACATCGGTCACTTCAATGATCCAGTTCATGGTGGCTCCTGGATTCGAGGTGCTATCTATTACTTTAAGATTGCTGTTGCTCTTGCTGTTGCTGCTATTCCTGAGGGTCTGCCTGCTGTCATTACCACCTGCTTGGCTCTTGGAACCCGCAGAATGGCCAAGAAGAACGCTATTGTTAGAAGTCTTCCCTCAGTGGAAACCTTGGGGTGCACCTCGGTTATTTGTTCTGACAAGACTGGTACTCTGACCACGAATCAGATGTCAGTTTGCAGGGTATGTTGAATTGACTTGCTCTGCTTTTCTTTTTCTCCTCAGCCACTCTGAATAGTCAGCATTGCTCGAATTCTTTTGATCATGAGTTTTTTGGTTCTCATATCATCAAAATCTTGCTTTATTTTCCTAAGATAAGCTTCCACTTTTAATTCAGTTTTCCACTGTGTAGTGTTTAAGGCCTTTATCTCTTCCCTTATTTAGTCATGGCTAAAAATAGCTGTACCCGCACTTGATAGAAGGCAAAGTTGTTGGCAAGCAGCTTTCCATTGGCTGTCTGTAAACCATTTAGTCTAATATTATTTGGTGTGATTTGTTCACTGCTTCAGAAAGGTAAGATAGGTTGTATTATAGAAGGGGTGTGTGAGCGTAGAACACTTTGACCTCTTTACATAGCAAGATAATGCTATAAAGTCTTCCTTTTGATTTAGTTCAGTCTGGAGCAATCTTCTTCCCATTCCCTCTCAAGCTCTCTCTATAGCTTGGGGTACATGAGGAACCAGCATTAAATGGAAATCCGAAATGACAGCAAAGTCGGTACTCTTTCACACCATTTTCAGTCTTGTTTCTTTTTAACCTCCCTCCTGTAACTTATTGGCACTTGCCTCTGCTACGTTGAAGTTGTATGCTCTCTGCCATGTTTCAGTGGTGGAGAATCTTAGCAGTGAGAAAAGGGTGGAAGCTTTACTAGAAGCAACTTGGATGTTTGAGGTCACTTTCACTACTGAACAGCTCCACCTTTGTTTGGCTATCTTATCTTCAGTAGCTTTTATTGCTCTGATGTAGGTCACTGTAATGTTTTCAATAGGTAATATTGGATGACTAATAGGGTAACTTGGAGGTGCAGTTGACACCACCACCTGCATTGCCAGGGTTACCTTCAAGGTATGGCTTATTTTTAGGTTAGCGTAACAGTCCTGTACCTCTTGTCACGTCTTGCCCCTGCTCCCTTACTCCCAATATTCTTTCTAGTGCTGATTAATTTGGGACTTGTATAGCTGGTCACTTGACATGGTGCATGTTCTGTTGCCAGTTTTCTGTGCTTCCCATTTACTTAATATTCTGTGTCAAACTTAATGTTTTCTCCATAAAAATCCTTCAGTTGAATAATTGTAGACGATCAGCAGCATAGCAACTCTGTGACATCAAATGTTTGTTCAAAGCCATTATTTTGGGTTAGAATTCCAAATGTGTAAATGTTGAGCACTACAGACCACTGTTTCTGGCAAAAGTTTAAGCCTTAAACACTTTATTCTCACGTGACTGATGGTTTTTTCTTTTTAATTGGTGGTTGACTTGTTCTGCTTGCTTAAGTATTGTAGTATTTATACCTAAGAGACACAAAGCAGCTGCTCATCAGTATTCTAGAGGAGGTTACTTGCAGTAGAGTTGCATAACTGCCCTAGTCTTTGCAGGGATTTTTTCGTCACACAGATGCCAAAAGCAGGCAGCTTCCTTGTTAACTCTCATTTAAAAACCTTCAGATCTGTTTATTTAAAAGCTCAAAATGCTCTACTCCTTAAATTTAGAGGACCAAATGTTTTAAATGTGGTGCAGTACAATTTCCTTATGTCCTTGGTATCTGTGGCAGCTACGTAATAACCTTAATTGCAGGAGGTTGCAAAAAGTAGCAAAATCCTAACATGCATAAACAATACACTTACTCTTTTCACACTAAGCAGAGAAATTGCCTAGCTTTTCAAGTAGTCTTTTCTGCAACAGTAATTCTATCTGCAGTTTTAACTTTCGTAATGTTAAGTAGTAACTCCTAAGTGTCTAAAGGAACCCTATACTAAAATGTTTCTGTTGAAAGTGACCCTTCTTCAGGTGAAGACTTGCTGTCTTTTTTAATGTCCTCCTGTGGGGTCTGCCTCTGACCAGAATGCGGTGACGCTGCTTTGTGGGCTTTTAATTTATCTGCTTGTTTAGTTGTTTTATTTTAAACCACTTTGGAGATTATAAGGTCTCCAGATACCGCTGCAGATCAATTGTTAATAGCCTAATTAGGCTATATTTTGTGAAGATGCTTGCTTAAAATGTAAGGCAGCACAATGAAGTGAAAGCGAGATGTTGCTAAAACATGATATGCAGAATGGTTTATACAAACAAGGTAGTAATTAATTCTAGTAAGGTATACGATCAATCAGTGAGTCATTGTTTCTTCTCTGCTACCACTCCAGCAAGTTGGATGTCAACAGATTGGCCACTTGTCATGATGAAATATCACAATTTGAGGCGCTGTGTTTTTTTATCTGTCTTCCCAGATTTGGTTCTGTCCGCAGCTCTCCTACAGTGGAAAGAGAAACAAAGGAAAGATTAAGAGATGCAGATGCCTTATGGGGTACAAATGCATCCTTCAAATTAGCATATTCTTCACTTGAAAATAACACTCCAGTCTGTGCTACAGGGGCACTTGAGCTGTCTGAATGTTTCTAATCTAGCAGTGTACTGATGGCAAAATGACTTATGAGCAGAAAACCAAGACAGGACATGCTTTCACTTAGCGGCTGGTATTAGGGGGAACTCACCATCGTCTGGCTCTTGCCTAAAACCTCCTCTCCTACATCTAGAAGCTTCTACTACTATTTGTAGATACTTTGTATATTTGCTTTTGCGAAAACTGTCTGTTCCCAAGCTGCCCTATGCTGCTTTTGATTGGAACTGCTGTTTCAAATATATATTAGAATTAGTTTACAAGTCTGAAGCCTAGGAAAAACTTTGCTAGGGTCAGTATTGTCAGGTGAACCTATGAGTAGGCCTCACAGCTAAAGTTAATGGTGTACGCAGCGTGCGTATTTTCAATTCTTTGACCTACTTGTGCCACAATCGTTAGACACATCTCATTTGAAAACTGAAGTGCTGTTCAAGTACTTCATGCTTAAATATTAGGAGCTGTTCAGACATGTATGGGATTGAAATTCAGAGTATCATATCTTGCTTTGTCCACTTTGCTTACTGAACTTGAGGACTTGCCCTTGTACCTGCTTGCTTAGAATTAAGCCTGTTTAAATCTCTTGTGTTAAATGTTTTTCAAAGGCAGTAACACTTTTAACTTTAATTTCAGATGTTTGTCCTGGACCGAGTAGAAGGAGATAGCTGTGCTCTGAATGAATTTACTGTAACAGGTTCAACATATGCTCCCATGGGAGAAGTGTAAGTGTTTTGTTGAAGTTAAATATTTGTCTATTTATCCATTGACTATTGCTATAGATTTGGAAAGTGATGCGTGTAATATTTGATAACACTTGCTTATACATGCAAGTTTTTCAGCCAGTGAGAGTACAGACTGAAGGGTTAGGGGGAACAGTAATGAACAGTAAAAGAAAATTAAATTCTAGGGAAGTAAACTCTCATGTGAAAACCTTATTTTTAGACTATTAGGCATTGCAGTATTGAAGAATGTAGAAAAGTTAAAGGTAGGTTGAGAGGATTTCTTTTACTGCAATTTTTTTAAATTTTTTAGACTAAGATTAGTTATTTTAATGTGCTGCAGGCTTCTGCTAACCCACTCACTTTGGAAAGGAAAGATAATTCATGTTTTACTTTCTCAGTTGCAAGTCTCTACCAATGGGATAGGGGGTTCATCCTGACAACTTCAGGAATTTTATAGTTCTGCTTCTAGAAGGAGAGCCTCTTTTTACTGGAATACTTACAGAGTTCTCCTGTGCCTGAAGCTGAAATAGATTCCATTATTGTAAACACCTCGAAACCTTCTGGAGTTTCACATGCATACCTCTGACTTCATGCAATCTTTACCAATCTCGGTAGTGATTATCTCTGTTTAATTTCCATAGCAGTTAAGACCACAGTGTTCCCAGCAGATGGAAATCTTAATTTTCCAAGTCTTTTTTTTGTTGTTGTTGTTTCAAAGCTAACTGCTGTGAAAAGCTTACGCTTTCATTTCAGGAGACAGAATTTACTTAAGCAAGATGACATTCTAGATCTTGTAAAGCATCCAGCTATTATGCTCTAGCTGGTCTTGTAAGAGCTCTAGGTAATCAAAATAATAAAATATAGCATAGTGACAGATGTCAAGTATAATAAAACAGTCATCAGTGTATGTTAATGTTCTATTTTACTTGCTGAAACTGGGAAATGTGAAAAAGCATGTTAATAGCACTGCATTTACGTACGTAGAGAACATTCTATGGAAGGGAAATTACCATAGAAAAGCTGTTTTGGAGCATCAGAAAATGAACAGCTAAATGCTCAAGCCTTTAAGGCTAATAAATGTATTTCAGTGTTTATGGATGGAATTTTATGAATAGAATTTTTTCTGTCACTGACTTTGTCAGGATTTTACTAAAGTGACTGACTTCACCTTGGATTCCAAACTGTCACTGAAAATAAAGTTTAACTGACCTTAAGAGGTCATCTAGTCTGCACTGCCCAAAAGCAGGACTTGTTGTAGATGTACACCATTCCTGACAGATACTTGTCTTCCTGTACTTAACTTCAAGTACTTTTTTTCTACAGCTGTTTAGACAGCCTACTGTCATTCCTGAGTATATTTTTGCAATAAATCAATAATTTTCACTTACTTTTAAAGTACTTGATACATAACTTTGCCTTCAAAGAAGCATTTGGAGTAAAAATTACAAAAATTCCATATTGAAACACTAAAATTTCTTAGCGACTGATTTCTTGGTTAGGAAATTGCATGCTTAGACCTGACAAAACTACTTCAAACGGTTCAACAATGTGCATGGTTGCAAACTGACGGCACAAAACTAACAATGATTATTAAGGGAGAACTACAGCAAAAGCTAGCAGATTGTATTTGAACTTCAAGCGAATTAATCTCTTGCTAATCTAAAAGCCAGAAGTTTAACGGGGCAGGGGAAACAACCCTTCACCCAGAACTGACCCAGCAACTCATTCCACGTGCACTTGCCATTCTTCAGAAATTGTGTATGATAAAGGAACAGGTAGGCAGGAAAAATGGCATAACAAGCTATGAATATTCAAATATGCTGGTTGTCTTCAAGTTCAGGACAGGTGAAAACAAGAAGCGTAAGCTGTGATAGATGAGGCTGACAAGTGGAGAGCTGCTGAGAACTTGAAAGAGATAAGAGCGTAAAATTACTAAATCTTGTTTATGGCTGTAGAATTGTATGCAAAACGATGTTTAAAAGGACGAGGCTTTTTTTTTTTAAGTAAATTTTGTTCACATGCTATGTTACACAACCTTGGAATTGTTAGTAATACTAAAAGACTGAGGAAAGGTTTATGTAATGAGACATGTCATAGGCTGTGTTATTAATTCTTATGGAGCAGAGACCAATTCTTTCTACCACCAGTTGTCCCCCCCACCCCCTGCCCGGGGCTTTAATTAAATTTGTTATATAGGAACTGACTGGTATTAATTTGTTGGGGGGGGGGGGAACAGTATTGAACATTAAATCTCACTTCTTTCATGCTAGTCTAGAAGTATATTGATGTTCTAGAAAACGAATTCATTTATTATCTAACCGCAGTTCCAAAGGTGAAAGCTAAGAAATCATTTCTTATCTGTGGTGTTTAAAAGGTGTGTTATCTTGGGAAAATGTATGTTCCCTCTCTCTAAAAGAGTTCAGATATTTATCATTAGGTGTCTATGACTACCAGAAAAGAGTAATATTTCTCTTCTAGTGCAAATTGTGTTGTGAAATGACTTAGCTTTTCATTGGCTTAGAAGATTCATATATAGTACAGATTAATTTTTAAGAAATGAAAAATGCCAAATCATCTGCTTTTATGCTTGTCCAATCCATGCATAGCAGTAAATCTGCAGAAAATGCAGTAAAAGTAAGGAAGGTAGACTCCTAATTTATCCAGCCATATCCCTCTCCTTCTTGGAACTCCCCTCTAAGTCCTGCATACTCTTAATACTGCTTTCATATTCTTCTTTTGCTAAGCTCTTCACTTCTGTTCTCCATTACTATATAATTGTCACTGGAGGAAATACGGTTTTGTAATTCAGGTATTGATTTCATTGATAATCGTATCATTCTGTTTATGCCTGTTTGCCCTAAACTTCAAGTCTCGCCTTTATAAAATCAACTCTTCTCAGTAATTTCTAATAAGAGTATGTTCTTTTTCAAGGTAGTTAAATTCTCTGGTGATCTCTGTAGTGCTAAGTCCATAATTAATAAACACTGTGCTAAGTGAAAATACAATAAAGGGATTAAAGAGGGGAAATAAGTGAGATACTGATACTAGGTAACTGACTTAAATCTCCCCCTTTTCTTCCTTTGGAAAGGCATAAAGATGACAAACTTATTAAATGTAGCCAGTATGATGGCCTTGTGGAACTTGCAACGATCTGTGCACTCTGTAATGATTCCTCTTTGGATTACAATGAAGTAAGTATTATCTATCAGAACAGAAGAGAGTGTGAAAGTGAGGATAAATAGTCTCATCTGTCTATGTAACAACTTTCAGTAGTAAATTTTCTGTTCAAGGGAGAGCATTTAGGTCTTTTGAAGTATTAATTCTGGGAATAACTTGCTTGTTTAACACTGAGAAAACTTAACTCAAACCGCAAGAGTAATCTGAAACTAAGAAATGTGTTGCTGTGTAGAATGCACGGCTATTTTATTGCCTTGCCTCCATAAAATTTCTACATCTCATCATCACTTAATTCATGATAAAACACTAACATCCTTCTCTGCTGGCCTTAAGAGGAAAGGCTTGAAGCTTCATATAAACTGTACACTCCAAAGTTGCTTTTTAAAAATAGCTTTGCATGTTTCATAAGATGCAGTAAGACTTGTTAAGCACTTCTTTTCATTGTGAAACTTGAACTTTGTCTCTGATAGGTCCATGGTGAGATTTAAAGTAAACTCCTATGGTTTTTTGTGCTTTGCTTTGTGTTAACTAAAGGCTAAGGGAGTATATGAAAAAGTTGGTGAAGCCACAGAGACGGCACTTACCTGTCTGGTTGAAAAGATGAATGTATTTGACACGGACTTGAAAGGACTTTCTAGAATTGAACGTGCAAATGCTTGCAACTCGGTCAGTACTCTTTTATTTGGAATTTACTGGGGAGGCAGTTATAGTATATATTATCTAAATGTATTGTTATGCTGTTGTTTCTTCATAAGGTGATAAAACAACTTATGAAGAAAGAGTTCACCCTAGAATTCTCAAGAGACAGGAAATCAATGTCTGTCTACTGCACACCGAACAAACCAAGCCGCACATCCATGAGCAAGATGTTTGTTAAGGTGAGCTCCACATGTGAGAAACGCGGTTACGAAGTGGCTGCAAAGGCAGCACAATACTAAAAATTATAGCAAAGCTAATTGCAGCTTGAAGGTGGATTTCTTTAATTTGAGGAAATATGATATGATAGATAGTGATGGATATGTTATGATAGAAAGTGATTTATAAGACTGAGATGATCTTTGTCTCTGCAGGGTGCTCCTGAAGGTGTAATTGACAGATGTACGCATGTCCGTGTCGGAAATGCTAAAATACCACTAACATCAGGAATTAAGCAGAAAATAATGTCTGTTATTAGAGAGTGGGGAACTGGCAGAGACACCCTGCGCTGCTTGGCTCTAGCAACCCATGACAATCCACCCAGAAAAGAAGAAATGAATCTTGAGGACTCCTCAAATTTCATCAACTATGAGGTTAGTTTAGTAAAATCTCCTTTTATAGTTTCCCCCTCTCCCATGGTGATTCCTTATGTTTGATTCTTTCTTGAGGAAGTTACGGTTGAGAATTTTGTCTTACTGAGTGTTTTTGATGTTGGACACAACAGTTAACCACATCTTGGTGGGGGGAGCCATTAATTTAAATAGCTATATATGCCATTGTGAAGAAACTCAAGGGATAAAATTTGGGTGTATTCTATCAATTACATTATACCTGTCACCCCTACTCTCCTTCCCCAGTTTATTTGGGTTTTAAAAGGGGGGGGGGGGGACGACTCCTGGCTGGCATACTGCTGCTTCTTGACTAAAAGCATAATAAGATATTAGCAAAACAGTCACTTGCCAGTCATACTATTATATTTATATACTTAAATAATGTTCTTATATATAGGATCATATCACCTTAAACTGTTTCTAGAGACTGACTCTGAAAAATCTTACAAAAAATGTGTTGTAATTTCATCTTTAATGGTTTCTAATTTGACATTGCTCAACTGCAAGACTTTGGGGATTTTGTGATGAAATATAACTGTCGGTTTGTACTCTGAAGGTCAAGCTCACTTCCCCTCCTCCATACTGTCAGCTGCAAAAACTCTGTCCATGATTATCTTCTCAGCTACTCTGTAATTTTCCAATGAGATCTGTATCTAGGATTTAGAGGAGGGAAACGACAATAGTTACATGGGAGTTTTGGCTTTGTACGCTCTACTCCTGGCACCGATTCTGGAGTGGGGGAGACTTGACTGTTTGCAGGTTGAATTGCAAGGCTGACAACTAGATCACCTCTTAACTATTAAAATGAGCGTATCTGAAGGAAGAGAAATTTGAAAGTGTACCATCCCATTTCGGAGTGTGGTCATGCCTCGGGAATTGACTGTCTCCTTCCATATGCCTCTCGTGCAGACAGTGCCACGCATTCCACCTTTCCTTCTCTGTTAACGTACCTCCAACTTGTGACCTTTCAGTTGTTCTCTAGCTGTCTGAATCAAGTGTCAGAGCTGAAGTGCTGTGAAGACTTGGTATGGTGAAGCAGATAACCCCTCTAAAGCAACTCTTTCAGAATGAAAACTGTCTTAGTAAGAACAAGCATATCAAGTATAAACTGCTGGTTTTGACGAAATGGCGGAATAACAGGCCTCTGTGTCTAATCACTTAGTGTAGAACCACTGAATATTGTGGGAGAAAGGAAAAACAGATGTTGTTATGCTAAGACTTAAATTTAGCATGCAAGTAAAGTGATTATTTTATGAATTTCAGATGAAAAGCTACTGAATTTTGTGCTAAAACTCTGTGCTATCTTGTTTCAGACCAACTTGACCTTTGTTGGTTGTGTGGGTATGCTGGATCCTCCGAGAACTGAAGTAGCTTCATCTATAAAGCTGTGTAAACAAGCTGGCATCAGAGTTATTATGATTACTGGTGATAATAAGGGCACAGCAGTAGCCATTTGCCGTCGGATCGGTATCTTTGTGGAAGATGAAGATGTTTCTACAAAAGCCTTCACTGGTCGTGAATTTGATGAACTCTCACTAGCTGCCCAGAGAGATGCCTGCCACCATGCTCGTTGCTTTGCCCGTGTAGAACCTTCCCACAAGTCTAAAATTGTTGAGTTTCTTCAGTCTTTTGACGAGATTACAGCTATGGTGAGTAATTGAACTTTTACTTGGTTTGAAAGATAGACATTGTGTATAAGCACAAGTTATACCATGTCAGACAGATGTCTCTCTCTGGAAAAACACTTCTTCCACTGTTTTTCCTCAACTCAAAGCCTCAGAATAGTTGTGCACTTAGCTGATTTTAAAGATCCAAAATGCCACACCCAATGTAAAATTCCTATCCAGTCCTGCATGCAAGTGTCCATATTTGTCTTTTCAACTTCAAATTCTTGTTTTAGACTGGTGATGGTGTCAATGATGCTCCTGCACTGAAGAAAGCAGAAATTGGAATTGCTATGGGGTCTGGTACTGCAGTGGCTAAAACTGCTTCTGAAATGGTTTTAGCAGATGATAATTTCTCAACTATTGTAGCTGCTGTGGAAGAAGGACGTGCAATTTATAACAACATGAAACAATTCATCCGTTACCTGATCTCCTCCAACGTTGGAGAAGTTGTTTGGTAGGTTTAAGATGGTCTTTTCTTTGCACTAGAGTAGTGATGATGATTTTTTTTTTTTTTAATTTCCAGTATTTCTCACCAAAAAAGGAAAAAGTTCTCCAAGTGATTATTCACTGTGATTGTACAGAAGCCTATATACTTGTAGCCTTAGTAGTATTCAAAGGAGAATTTTAGTGTACTGCAAAGGATGAGAATTGCCTTGCATATAACTTTCTACCTCAGTAGATGGCTAGATACATATAACTGGTTCTATGTTTTGAGATATGAAAGATATAAAAGACTTACATGCACAAGAATAATTGGTTGGTGGGTTTTCTTATAGTATCTTCTTGACTGCTGCTCTGGGTTTTCCTGAAGCTCTAATTCCTGTCCAACTGTTATGGGTAAACCTTGTGACGGATGGTCTCCCTGCTACTGCTCTGGGCTTTAATCCTCCTGATCTTGATATCATGAATAAGCCTCCCCGCAACCCAAAAGAGCCACTGATCAGTGGATGGCTCTTCTTCCGTTACCTAGCTATTGGATGTAAGTAGAATAGCTTTTTATTTATCTATCTATTTTTAAGCAAGTTTAGGCATGTAGACTTTCTTGAGACCTGTTTGAAACTAATTTGTCTGATCTCCTTGTACGTTTGAGTCTTGAAAGCTAGAAATAGATGTGCCATGGAATTGGTATTACCCTCCCCCCTTTTTTTTGATAAGCACTTTTTGCTCTGATACATGTATTTGCAGTTAGTGCATATAGGTAAAGTAGTGATATTACTCTTCTATTGGTAACAGCCTAGGCAGCAAAAGCCCTAGTTACATAACATCATTATGACACTTAACACTTCATCAGAATCTCTTGATTTTGAGAACTAAGGAACCACTAGAAATACAACTGCCATATTGGATTAGCCCTCCAAAACTGTCTGACACTGGATAGTGTTAGTCGTCACAGGACAGAAGCCTTTTGGCAGTAGGTGAACTTAAGCCTGAGTCTTACCTCTGCTCGGGAAGAGGCAGTAGACTCGACTTCTCATTTGACCCATTCCAGGCTGAAATACTTCCCGCTCAGTGCAGAGCGCAGGACCACAATCTTAGCTTGTCCCCGCGCTGATCCTCAGGAGAGGCTGAGGAAGAGAAGCATGTGCTGGGATCAGGAATAAAGAACCGAGACCAGCTGTTAGTGTGTGCACTAACATTAGCTATTGAGCTCATACGTAGAACTACTTTTAATCTGAAAATGACAACTGTCATTTTTTTTTTTTATGCTCAAGTAGAAAAGCACTATAGGATAGTTGGTGTGATCAGGAAAATAATACCAATTTCTGAAATCAGTGGGTGTAAATTTAAGCTTTGGAGAGTAAAGCTGCGTTAATGACTATCTACAGGGATGCTTAACGAACATTGCCTTCACACCAGAAGTTGCCACCTTAATTTTCCAACTGCCTTTGTAGGCCTTATACTTAATTGGAAGTAAACAATATTAATGTAAGTACAAACACATTGGGTTCTAGGGGAGGGGGGAAAAAAAAAATCACATGCTGATCACCTGTAGGGAAACCCCTGTTTGCCTTAAGTTTCAGTTGTCTGCTTCCATAAACAGATATCAGATTCTGTGCAACACTACAGTATTCTACTGGTTATTTAACTTGCAGTTGTTGGAAGAGGCTTTTTGCACAGGCGATGGTCAAATTAAAACCTGTTCTACAGTACTTGGAGCTCTTGAGATAGAAGTTCAAGTGTGGCAAGTGAGGTCTCTTCTTGCGTAGAGTTCACAACACTGAAAAAAGCACTTTGTTTTCCTTAAGGTTATGTTGGAGCCGCTACAGTGGGTGCTGCTGCATGGTGGTTTATCGCTGCTGATGGTGGTCCAAGAGTTACCTTTTATCAGCTGGTATTTGCTCAGTTTTTTTTTTTTAAACATACTCCTTTTATACTTGTTACTTAAAATGAATGTAGCTAGAGTAAAATGAATGTAGCTATTTTTTTCCAGACTAGTTAACGTAAAATTTATTCATGATTGTTTAATCTTAATATTATATTAAAGCTCAAAGGTGGGATACCTGAGCTTCTAAATAATTTGAAGAACTAGGTCATCCATATATAGATGACATCTGGTGTCATCTATAGAAATTTTTATACCAACTAACAGGAATGTTTCTGAAGCTGGCAAAAGTTAAACGCAGCTTTATAGGAGCCATATTGAAAAGTCTTATTCTTAAAGCTGTTTGCTTCATAATTGCCTATTTTACACTTAACAAGCTGTAGAAGTAATGAGTTCACGTTACTCTGTTCTAGAGCCATTTTCTGCAGTGCAAAGAGGACAACCCAGACTTCTCTGGAGTCGACTGTGTGGTTTTTGAGTCTCCATATCCCATGACAATGGCTCTTTCTGTTCTTGTCACTATAGAGATGTGCAACGCTCTCAACAGGTTAGCGTCTCCAAATGGGAAATCAAAGCTTCTGCTTAGTTTATCTAAAATCATAGCTCTTGTGCAGTTTGATTATTAGTTCATGGATGGCTCAACTAATGAATAATAATGAGTCATACTTCCTTTCTAAATCCTGGTAGTGCAAACAAAATGACTCTCCTAGATAACTTTTGATCTCTTATCATAAGGTATATTTTTAGGTCTGCCAGTTCATTCTGGTATTTTACTAAGCATGAGCAACTGAAATATTTTCCATTATTTTTAATTTGAGCCTCATCAATCAGATTATATCCCTCTTATGTTGGTATGAAGTGATATCAAGGAGAACTAAAATAAGAATGTTGAAGACATGGAAAATAGTTTTTCCTGCCCTAAGGGAGTGTGGATTCAGCCAGTTAATATTAGATTATAAATGGAAACCACTAAATAGCACAATGTCAAGGGTATATTTCCTCAAATAACTTGGAGGTCAGTTAATTTAAAAACAAATAAATTTTGAATATGAGTGTATGTGGTGGCCCTACGTAGATACTGTTCTACATCTGAAAGTCAGGTTCTCAACCTTTCCTGCAGAATAGCCTAAATGCAGATTGAATGTGTGGAGCATTGATTTAAAGAGTAAGCATTAAAAAGGTGCAAGTACTTGACCCTTTGTATATCCAGACTAAAAGTAAACTTCAGGGGAAGTGGGGGGGGCACTAGGGCCCCACACATCTGATACACAGGGGAGGATTCTGTCTTAAGCTGTTAAACCCATCATTCCCTTATCCCTCATGTGGGGAGGATGTTTGAGTCTTAGCAGAGAAGCTAGACTAGATCAGGAGTGGGGAGAATGCACCAAAGCTTTCATAAATAGAGACACTGATGTGAACTGCAATCCCTTTGCTAGGCAGAGCTTCAAGGTGATGAAAAGTTGCAAGCTATTTAGATCCCATCTCAGCATCTTCCTTTCATTCATGACTGGGATAATTGTGACTTGCTATGCTGCCTTTCTTTCCAGTTTTCTGATTAACTTCCTATTAATCTTATGAGTACAATGTTTCTGTTGCAGTTTATCAGAAAATCAGTCCTTAATGAGGATGCCCCCATGGGAAAATATCTGGCTGGTGGGCGCTATTTGCTTGTCCATGTCACTCCACTTCCTTATCCTTTATGTGGAACCACTGCCAGTAAGTGCATGTATCTTATATGTATCTCTAAACTTAGAGCAAAAACTTGCTGGAGCTTAAGGCAAGGGATGGAGGGGGAAGAAAAGATGTAACGCTTGGCTTTTCTTTCAGATCATCTTCCAGATCACACCTCTGAATGTGACGCAATGGCTGATGGTGTTGAAAATCTCACTACCTGTCATTCTGCTGGACGAAACACTTAAATATGTGGCCCGTAACTACCTGGAACCTGGTAAAGATAGTGTGCGGCCTGCCACCAAACCGTGTTCTTTGTCAGCATGCACCGAAGGAGTCTCCTGGCCGTTTGTGTTCATTACTATGCCCCTGGTTATCTGGCTTTACAGCACAGACACTAACTTTAGTGATATGTTCTGGTCTTGACTGACATGGTGACAGTTTTACATTCAAAGAAAAAGTTTAACTTAATCAATTTTTTTATTGTTTAGAGCAACTGTCTATTTCTGCTGAATTTTCACATGAACATATTTGCCGGTGATGGAGGTTTCATACTCTAGATTTTGTTTTTTTGCTTTTTCTGACTTCAGTGGGGGCAATATATTCCTCTTTTATACACAGTTAAAGTGTCCATTGACATGTACAGAGAACTAACACTATTTTATGCAAATATTTTTTTGTAGATGAAAAGCATGTACAGTGTTCTGTTCAATAGTCTATTCATCCTGTAAAAAAAAAAAAAAAAAAAATTTTTTTGAGCCAGCGGACACTATCAAACTAAATTGGCAGCAGATTTTAGGGAATGAATGTATGTTGTCTAAAACTAAAAAAGCATGTAACTGTTTGTCTTCTGCATGATCATCCAAACTTAATTTGTCATACAGTCAGGTTTTACTCATAAGCCGAACTTTCTGCACTGGGTAGAGAGTACTGCTACCTCAGTCAGGATTTCTTCTTGGTTTGCCCCTCTTCCTGCTCCCTCACTTTCAGTTCTTGACTGTCCTTGTTTACAGCAGTTTCTGTATGAGGTATGCCTAATCTTGCTCGTGCAGAAAATACCATTCCAGGTGCAGCCTGCTGGGTTCTTCCATACTCTCAACATGCATAGGTGTTTTTTTTTAAAGATTATTTATTTAAGTGTCTATTGTATTTTATTGTAACAGACCTTGTTTTGCCAGTGTTGCCCATTATGCAGGGATAGGGAGGGCTACTTCAGTCTACTAAAATCAAAAACGAGCCTTTTTACCAACACAACCTGTTTGAATTCCAAAAGAGGATTTAAGTTGAGTTTTAATACCTTATTTACATATGTCAGATCTCTTCTTTGTGTTGCTTTTGTTTGGTTTGTTTTTTGTTGTTTTTTTCCCCCCTTAAAGATCAAAACTTTTGTAATCAGACCTGGAAAAATAACTTGCACTGCATAGCTAGAAATTGGATTTCCTACACTTAGGGCACTAATGATCAGTTGTATACATGGAGTTACTCTGCTGGCCTGTTGTTAGCCTGACTTGAAGTAACAAGCTCGTGTGTGTTTTTTGTAAAATCTGTAAATAGCACATGACCAAATTGAACATATTGTATAGAACTATTTTTATTTTAATGTGGCACTAACCACCTTCATTATTACGATAAATGTTAAAGCATGTTTTCAAATTCAGTCCTGTATCAACAATGTGTAAGTCATTAACAGTCCTAACTGTGGTGTTTTTCTCCAATGCCTTCCAACTTTCATCGACTAAAGTGAGTATTTCTCTTCCATTTCACCATGCCAGTGGTGACTTGCTGTAAAATAGCATATGCTGTATACATGTCAAAGAATAAATAGTAATTTCCTTCATTCCCATGCTGTGTTTTGTCAAACTCTGCTGTGCTACATTATTATCACCACTTTAGACTCTGTTTTGTAGTGTGAACAAATTACTGATTCTGAAGGTAAAGCGCTTTTATTGTAGTGTATTTTAGGTCTCACTTTATAGCACTCAGGAGCCTTAGTGCCCCAAGATCTCACAGCTTTTGGTCTTAAGTTTGAGATAAAATTGGACGAATATGTAACTTAAGACAGTGACAGCTGTTCATATGAGTGTTTAGTATCTAAACCACTCTGGTACTGGTGGTCAGGTGTTGATTTATTCTGATGTTTTTTCCCCCCTTTGGAATATGGGATGCCCCTCTGAGCAGACTGCCTTTCTCTGTGTTCTGGTATCTGCACCGCTCAAAATGCGAGCGCTCCTTTGTGCAAAACAACTTACTGGTTCCAGTGAACGGAAACACTTTATATAGTGGTCATATGAAAACACAAAAGAACAGGCTTGACTTAACAGGGTTAGTCCTTGTAAATTGTACTCAGGTCAGTATGTCTTTGTAGAGTAGCAGGTGCTGTGTTATCTTGCACTGGCGCTAAATCTGCTTTTAATAACCAAATTCAGCCAGCTTTTTGATTTCTCAGAGGAAAATGATAGTTAAGAGGTATGTTCTGTTGGTGCCAGCTGGAATCCAGTGAGCACAGATAATTCTCTAGGTTTCAAGCTTTCAAATATAGGTGCTAAGCTCAAAATACACAAACCCTATTTGAAATTCCACTGTGTGGTGAATGCTCACTATTTATATAGATGTTACATTGGCAAAGTTGGCATTTAGTTGGCTTGTTTCAATTGATGCTGAAGTGACTCGGGTAGAGTAGCTGGATCTAATGATCTGATAGGTGTGCTGCAGAACTGTAGGCATTTAGCTCCTGCTGAATGCCCTATTTAGCATGGAGGAACCTGTCTTTGCTGAGCTGGAGGTTTTGTACACCATAAAACCAATGGCCTGCACCAGTCAGATGCTTATTAAATAAGCAATATGAGACTGTCTTTGTTTCTTGAAATGGGAAACTAGTATGTCATGTGATTTTTAGGATTCCCTGAGAACAAAATGAATACAAGTGCATTATTCTTATTTGTTGGAATTAATTATTAGGAAGTTAGTTCTATGTGCTCCCAACTTTGTGGCCAAACCCTTTCCAGGATAGGGACAGCTACTCAATCTTAGAACACAGGTTACACGTATACCTCTAGACTGGTAGAGCACCGTATCACTTGTAGGATCTCTGTCCAGCACACTCAGATCTAAATGTTGAAGACAAATCTTGCGGTTTTAAGTGACATGGATTTAAATACTGACATCTGAGAGCTCACTCGTATAAGATGTCTTAGGGTACTCATTAGGGCCTTTTGTTTCTTAGAGTTTTAACTTTCAAAGCTAGATGGCTGGGTAAATGGGGTGGTATTCTTCCCTTACTGACTGTTCTGTAACTTCAGGAGCCTGGTTTTATAGAATGCTCCTAAAGAGCCCAAGAAATCAGGTTGTATAGCCATCCTAATCCCCCCCCCCTTTTTTTTTTCCTTGTATTTCTACCAGTCTTGCTGTCCAGATTCTTGGGTTGAATTGGAGCAATAAGGTCCCATACGATCAGCACTTACTTGCCTTTCACTCTACCTCAAGTATTTCTGTTTTCCAAATGTTGCCACTACATGATAGATGTCAACTTAACGTGGTCTGGACTGGCCAAATGTTAAGACCTACCAGGAGCTTCCTCCTGGGTCAGTCAAGCAACCTGTCCTCAAACAGCTGTCTGCTGTGAGCTTTCGGGTGACCCTGGAGCTGAAGTGCTGAGGATCCAGCCTTAACCTTTCTCCAAATGAGCAGTCTGGGGGAGGCTGCTCAAGTGTACCTCTGTTGTCAGACTAGCATAGGGCAGCTAATGGCTGGGCTTCTTAACTGCCAAGCTAGAAACAGAGTGCGAGGCTGGGGAGGCACTGTAAGAAAAGAATGTGTTAACTAAAATGCTTATCTCTTAATTGTGTAGATTCTACCACTTTTTTTAAGCTATCGGTCCTTTCATCTAGAGAAGTCATGAAGAGATGACTCTTCACTTTAGAAGACTTATTTGCCAGTCTCAAAGTTGAAACTCTCACATAGTAGTTTTTCTGTTTCCTGCATGTTTTTCTCTCCAGCCTCCTCACAGTACCAGAGTCGACTGGAGATAGAAATGGAACTCCTGAACTGGCAAAGAGAAACCCCCAGCTGCTTACAGGGGGGAAATTAATACATACTGCAATACATTCACTCAGAGGAATCTATTTTAATGTGTTTGTCCTATGGACATAGTAACACAAGCACTTATTTTAGGTAGCAGCAACTCAAACTTAACTAGATTTATCTCCTGCACCCAGTCTTTAGAAAATAGGTCCATACCTTTTGTTTCCCTTTGCTGCCATTTCAGTGACCTTTCCCCTCTCTGCTGTCTTCTGGATTCATTAGTAGCCTAACATCTTGCTACTTATGCTGTAGTCACAGAGAGGTACATAAGATTGATATCAGTCATGTAAGCTGGGTAACAAACAACTTTTGTAAAGCTTATGCTGGGAAAACCGGGTTTTGGTGTGACGGCAGGTCCTCCTGAACTAACTGTTCTGTGGGCTGGTCCAAATCGGAGCAAAGAAAATGGTCAGGCAACTGCAGTCATATGTCAGAAACCCTCAGACAAGGGCTTCTATCTTCCAGTGCCCTTCGGCCCTCTCTTCTCTCAAATGCGAGTCGAAGTACTGCTTGTAAGCTACACAGCGAGCTGCTCTTTAGTGCTTGGGTGCAGGCAAGAGAAGTAGTTCATACTGATTTGAAATAATACTTTAGGAAACAGTATGAAAGATGCTGCAAAAAAAATGCACACCATTCTGTCAAAATGCTACAAGGCGAATGTTTGTAGGGAGGCCATGGCAGAGAAGGCTAATGGTAAGAAAATGAGTTTTTAATCTGATGATAAAATGCAGTACAGCAGTCCTGTCGTTCCAAGAACACAGCTGATGCGTAGACTATAAACGGTGAACAGCTTAAACAGGAAAGATGGTTGAATTTGCTGAGATGAAGGGAGGTAAAACTGATAAAGTTGTCTGTCTCTTGCACCTGTCTTGTTTACTTTTTTGCACTCCTGACCATTAATTGTTTCCCTAATCTCTGCTAATTACATCTTTAATTACATTAATATTATGCATTCTCAAATCTTAGCAGGAGAGCCTACATTTTCTAGTGCTGAAGCAGTGTTTTGAAGAGCCAACATCAAGTTCTAGGGAATCAGAGTACACTGTTCTCTCCTAAACGCAAGGCTAACCTTATGCTACAGTAATAGTTTGATCATGTTGTACTCTGCCCTTTGCCTATGCATTAATCTGTGTAGTTTAATGACTTCTTCAAAGCTTTCCTACTGCTTCCCAGAATGAGCTGCATAACTTGGAAAAGGGGACATTTTTAGGTCACTTTAGGGCCAAACTTACAATATAATGCCTTGATTAGAAAAAGCTCTTAATTTGAGCTCAAACTTTGTAGTATGAAAACTTGAAAGTAAAAATTACAATTAAGCAAAGTGAGATTTGTCTATTGCCACTAAGCAGGCTGAGACATGCAAAAACTATCTAAACCTATCTTAATTTTTCTTCCCACGTGCGGTATTCTGTAGGAAATGCTGGCTTTGCTGATCTTGAGAGCTCTGCTGAGTTCAGAAGAGCTGAGACTTAATTCAAAGTGGTCTAGGCTTCAAAAATAAAGTAACCTGAGAGTGTCCCTTCAATGACAGAACAATCAGTTATCAAAATCAAACTTAACATTCTTTCTTCTGTCACTGTTGATCTTAGTCTTGCTTTTATAATGATACTTAGCATTCATCCTTTCATTAACTGATGCCTTTTCTTTCTTTCCTTTTCAGCAATACTGGAGTAATCGCTTCCTAAACAATTTTGCAGAAATGTAAGGTTGTTTTGTTGCGTGCATGTGTTTTTAGCAACACATCTACCAAAACTTCTGCATGTATCATGTATAAAAATTCTTTGCTTTCCCTAAAACAAAACTCATTGTGTTCTCTGTGGAAGAAATGTGTGGTACCATTAGGACTTCATTATACAGATGTACAGATGTGCAATATAGCTTACGGAATTGGAAACTCTCTCCAGGGAAGTTTGGTTTCTTTGCTGCATGGAGAAGAGTTTATCCTTGAACAAGAATTGCGGAGCTGTCAGCCAATTTTCCATATTTCTGTATGTAAAATGTCAGTTTATAAAATGTACAATATCGAAATAATGCATGCCTTCAGTTGTAGACAAATCTTTCTCTGTATTGTATCATCCAAACATACTTCTATATAACAGCTTATGTACAATGCTATCCTATTTATAAAATTCATTGAAAAAAATTACAAATGTTGAACGTTAAACTGTAAACCTCCAGTTCATAACTTCAGATTTTTTATCATGTGTGCAAATCAACCTATTTTGCACTGTAATGTAACTTATTTAAATTTAGGCAGTAAGACAGATGTTGGTGCAATACAAAATGTTGTGATGCATTTATCTAAAACGCAACAACCAACTTAGCCGGTTACCACAACTGCATGTATGACCTTTAGAAGTTGTAAATAAGATCAATTGTCTATTTACATGCTGACAGTAACAAGCATCACACCTAGTTTCATTTGTATCAGGTAAATAAATTTATTCTACAATACATGTTTTGCGTGTTATTTTATGCACTTTGTTTTCTGCAGGTACATATGTACATTCTTCAACGCTATCTTATATTAAGGCCAGGATGACACTTAACTAGCACCAACAGCATTGCAGTCTTTCCTACTAGAACTATGCAGATGCCAGCTGCTCTTCCGGCAGTATTGACCTCCTCGCTGGTGTGATTTTTTTGTTTTTTGTTTTTTTTTTCCTCTGTCCAGGGGCTTGTGTGTGTGTTTAAGGGACACTGTCAAGTACTTTGATCACTCAATTTTTTTAAAATGCTCCATTGTTTGTAAAATCCCTCTGAGAAACTTAAAATAAACATTTCTTTCCCAACTACATCTTTATTTTTTGTCCTCTTCTATTTTCTAAATTGCCCCAGCCCTAAGTAGCTGCTGTCTCCTCCCTGTTTCATAGGCAAAAGGAAGATTAACCATGTATATTTGCTACGTGTGCTTTTGTTAGTCATGGTTTACTTCCTCTGTTGCTCAAAATGCAGGTTATTCCACCATCAAGTACTCCACAGCAATGCAACTCTTGCAATAAATTCATGGAGTAAGGAGCCTTGTTAAATGTTATGCAAGATGGAAGCACTGCAGATGTAAAAGCTAAGTTCTCCCCAAGCATCACATAATGGTCTTTTCCAAAGCTCCTAAACTGACTTTTGTTTGGAGTAAGATGATGAGGACAAGGGTACAAGGAGACCTTCTCTGAATATGCAACTTCAACCAACTTTAGTAACAAGTTTTTAATTAAATGTAAGGCCTTTTAAACTCTAGCTCACAATACCAGCACACTGCTAGCAAATGCTATTACTCAATTAGGTGAAGTGTTTCAGATGCTTCGAACACAACAGCATGAAGTTTAAAAATACTGCAGTAAAATGCCATCATTTCTGCTTTCCTAGAGGATGCTGGAGAGTTGAGGATACGTTAATAGTTAAGCCTGAACTATCTTCTTGTGGCTGCTTCCTACTATGGTAGTGTTGTTCTAGGCAAGCTGAGCTCTGCTCCTAACCTCTGGGCTGCAGCTGTCAGAACCTAGTTCAGCACTTGGCTTTTATCTACAACTGCAGCTCTTTCCCCCACCTTATTTATAGACTCTTCAGAGCACACAACACTGTCACCAAATAATCTTCCAAGCCGTCCCCTTACTGACAGTACCATTAACAGCAGGCGGCAGTGGCAAGCCTCCCATCCTGCTTTACACATCATCATTTGTTCGAAACACTTTGGTAGAAAGTGCCACAGTAACACTTCAGCCCTTGCTGAGACCTGTGGAAAACAGAAAATGAGGCTCATTCCTTTCGCAAATAAGGCTGCTGGAAGATAGACTTCTCAGAAATACATGCTCCCACGTAGCACCAAAGCATCGCTGTAAAAGTTACTCCGCTGGTGGCCCTTCTTCTACTTGTGTAAACACTTTGTCAACACCACTGGTACCAACGCAGAGCTGAGTGGGCACAGGAGGGCCTGACTCGGGAAACAGCGTTAGTGTGCAGGCTGCACTGCTGGTATTGATCTTAACTAAGACCAAACTCCTAGCTTGCTTTTAAACATTTTTTTAATCATTATCATCTGCAAGCTTAACGCATAATTAGTCACCCAACTGAACGGCAAGCAGTACTTTTGGAATACAGCCATAGGACGAACAGTTGGAGCAGCTTAGTGGGTTTCTGGGTACTCAGCGCAACAGTATGTGGTCAGAGATGCTTTATCTAAACGGCTTCAGCCCCCTCCGCCTTCCTCACGGCAAAGCCCTGGCGCTGAAGCACTGCGTGAACAAACGGGCTCACTCAGACCATCACCGAGGAGAGAAACTGTTGGGTATAGCCAACCCTGTTAATAGGCTTTACAGGCATCTTGGACCAAACGCCGAATACAGAGGGCACAAAACAGCCTCAAACATGTTTCATTGAGGTGAATCTTATTGTACGAGATTGGAAGCCACGTTCACCCCAGGGAGGGTGGATGAGAAATAGGAAGTGCATACAGGAGAGGAGATGATAGATAGCAAATGCGTTTCACAGACTCGACTAGGAAAACCAGCATCTTGAAAATTCCCAGGATGGGGCCATAGAAGAAGCAGAAGAAAGAAGTAGCAATCTGCACTGCCACTGCACCTGAAGAGTTTTTCTAAAATATTTCATCCCTATCTATTTAGTTACTCTAAACCAACCAACCAAAATCTATCACAGCACCACCTAATCCTGGCCCCGTTCATACTCCAGCTGCACATTCCCCACCATGGTCTTGCCAGTAATCCAGCACATGGCTGCTGCTGCAGTATTTAGCCCTAAAAACAAAGTCACCCAATAACTAGTGTGGGGGCAAATCCGATCGTGGCCATGTGCTCAGGGTGCTGCTGTCGGTCACGGCAGCAGCAGAACTGGCCAACTGCAGCTGCGCCCAGAGGCTCTGCAGCTTCCATACAGCAGGACGCCTGCCCGAAAAGGCAGCTCAGGTAAGCGGGGCAGTCAAGCCTGGCAGCCAGGAGGTGACACGAAAAATGTAGGTCACCTCCAAGCCTGCTGAAGAGACCCTGCAAGTTCACCTCGGAGAAGAGCGCTGTGATCTATTTTAGCAGCCTGCAGCAGAGCACCCACATGCTGCACACCGACCCGGCCCGGCGCAGTGCTGCCTGGCACTGCGGCACGCACGACGCCTCCACAAGCTCGTCCTCCCTCGCCTGCCCGTAGGCGAGTGAAAAGGCCATGGGGGGGCTGCACCGCCTCAGACGATTAAGAAGAGGACTTAGGAGACTCTTCTCCTCGAGATGCTAGTTCAAACCCAAACCACCTTGCCAGTAATCATCAGTCACCGTTCTCAGAAGCGCACAACAGCCTTCTGACGTTAGTTTAGTAGACTCGGGCTATTTCCCTAATAAGGTCAACTCCTCTGCCATTTGTTTAAATAAAGACACCAGGAACCAAATCTATTAGAGTAAGAGTTATCCTCTTCCCCCTCCTGGAGCAGCTCGAAGGGAACAGGCAGTGCCATGAGAGCACCTAGCAACCTGCCCTTCAGTTAGTTCTTTGGGGATAGTGCTGACTTATGCACGTAATCCAAAGAAAGGATTTTGCTGATACCACCAACTTTGTGCAAGAAAAGAGAGGTAAAATTTCCTAGTCTTGCTCTTCAGGGATGGCAAAGGGAAGGACTTGTGCCAATTTAACGTTTGCAGCATCAGGAGAAGAAGAAAAGCAGCTGAGAGGCAGGAGCGTTCAGCACACGCAGTGCGAGTTCCCCATCGCACACACGCAGTTCACCAGGAACCAAAGGGATCATTTGTGTCCCTACAAACGCAGAGCGCAGCTCCGAACGAGGTCAGCTTTGCGTGTCCAGTTCAGCTTCTTGGCAGCAGAGAGGCTACCGTAATAAATTAAAATAAAGTCCAGAAACAACAAAAACACCAAACCTGACAAGCCCAGGCTGCTATAAACCCAGTGCTATTTAGGCAGGTGGCAGAGTCAGTTTTTCCTACAGAGGCAGGCAGAGAACATTGCTTTACTACAGGGTAAGATAACATCTGAGGCCAACAATCAGGCTGCAACCAGCTCACGCATTCGTAACGGAGTCGCACAGCTCCAGCGCACTGCGATCGCCGCACGTCGAGCGTTTTGATCTCGCGCGCGTTCCTGCCCCGCGTTCAGCGAGGCAGGACAACCCAGACAGATTTCGTGAACTGTAAAGAACTTTCTCTTGTCACTGCCCTCCCGCAGGACTTGAGCGCCAATGCAGACCTTTGGCCTAGGCATGCTGGACCTTCACCAGGCACAACGCAGGCAGGCAGGTGAGCTCCCACCAGCCTTTAACTCACCCAAACGTGTGTCCAGTCCCTCCTTGGAAGATCAGACTCCCTTGGAATAAAGTCACTCACCGCCTGCAGCCCAGGTGACTCTTGGCTGCCTTGCCAACAGCAGATCCTATTCCTGGTGAAACTCTTTAGCTTTCCAGCTTTGCCAGATATTCCTTGCCTCACTATATTGCAACTGGCTATTTTAGGCCTGTTTTACAGGGGCTGCCTTGTTGTGGGTACAGTTTACCTCAGGATGCAAGTTAGAGGTGCTAAATCCTACTACTATAAAAATCAAAGCCTCTGGTTTGTGGGCGCAGGCAGCTGCTTCTTGGACATCCCTCTGGGAGGCTTTGTACCTACAGCGAGCTGTTAACACCAGAATCCAGACTGCAGACACCTAGCCACGCTCACAAGACAGCAGGCCAGAGCTGGAGATCTCAACCTCAACCGGAACGTACCGGCTGCTTTCCAAAGGCCAGGCTCCTCTTGCACACAACTCCCAAACCTTTCAAAGAGAAAAAAAAAAAAAAAAAACAGAAAGAAATTGCTACAGTTTAGGCTCAATCTCCAATCAGTGAGACAATGCACACAAGCCACAGCTGTCAAAAAGCAAGGCCGTTTCCAAAGCATCCAGAACCTGTTTTAACAAGTTCTCTGGCTTACAGAATTCCAAACCTCCCAAAACATTGCAGAAATGTCCACCTACATCCCAGCATTGTGTCAATCAGATTCTGCAATAAAACAGCAAAAAGCTATAAGTAACATGCCAAAACTAGCCTAAAGAGGGAACGTGCCCACTCCGCAACACTAGATCCACATCAACACACATGACTACGCCAAAGAAAGCGGCGAGCGCTGCTGGCGGTTGGCTGCAGTAGCGGGGAATAAGGCATTCCCATAGTCTGCGTTTACGGACAGAGGTAGTAAAGGGGTTGAAGTCAAACTCAAGCATTTAAAACTGAAGTTCTGGAAAATGCCTTTTTCAAGATGACACTGACCCCAGAGCACAGCCTCCCCCTGGGAATCTTCTCTTTTCTTCTCAGAAATTGCTCAAACACCTGAAGTTGCTTTTCTTCATATACCCAGAGCTGCCTGGGTGAGAATAGCACCACATTTAGCTCTTCCCTAAGCCCACTGGGGTAGAGAACTGTCTAATGAGCGTGTGGAACCTAAACCACAAGAGCATCTACTTTCTGCTTCTATGGCATAGTTAGTAAATCACAGCACCAAAGGAGATTAAACTGACCCCGTTTCCCATTCGCCCTTTCCAGGCAATGGAGGAGGAAGAAACAAAAGCAGAAATCAAAGCACAGCACAGGAAGGGTTAAACCTCTTTTGCAAAAACTCAAATATTTCTAGAGCCTGAGTGTTACTAGGTGCAAGGTCCTCAAAACTTCTTAGAGCCCAGTATTTCAGTGAGGAGAGTTAACACTTGACAAAATCCTCCAGCCTTATCGAATTGGCCGAGTTTCAGTGTGACATTATCCTCTGCAGAACAGAGGCGGAAAGGTTGGCTGGAGCCACCTTCTCTCGCACCCATTAAAAGCTGTGCTGGTGAGCTGAGGAAAGGTTAAAGTCTGTCTCCATGCACTGTTCCTCCTCCTGTAACAGTCAGCAGCAAAGCCAGAATCCAGCAGTTATTCCAGGTTAGCTAGAACTTACGCTACTATGAGAATTATTATTTTTCAGAGTAATGACAAACTTTCCCCTCATTAGTTAAACAGATACGTCAGCAAATGAGACGTCTGAGCTAGCAGAAGGCATTAATGTGCGCGCTTTGAACAAGCTCTGAAGTGACCTGGATGGCCACAAGGAACTACTGGATCCACAGAGACAACTCGGTCCGTAGGAACACTGCCCCTTTCTTACCCTCACTATGGACCAAAGCAGGAAAACAAAACAAACTTAGGGTACGTTATCTTCCCACTCAGTCTGACAACATGGACATTGGCTAACTAGGACCCCATCAAGTTTTGCAAGGCAAAAAAGCTCCTCAATCATAGACTGCACTGCAATTTCTTACTGGCTTCCCGACAAACCGGCTTTACAAACATTTATCTCCAGCACCACATGGGCTGCAGCTTACACAGACCAGCGTAAGGAAGATTCGTATCTGCGGATTGTTCTTCCTTGCTCTGCTGATGTCATCATGCTTAAGTTTACTGGAAAACTACTTAGGATTCCAGCAAGACAAAGCCAAGTTACCAGCTTCAACTCATCAAACCATACCAAACCATGTCAAGAAAAAATACAAAATATTATACACCAAACACCAGGAAAAAAGCAGGAGCAACAACAAAAAATCTAATAAATATTTCAGGGAAAGAGCTGGTATCTTGATGGCCTTTACAGCTATGCACAAAGTAATGTACCGTCTCCCCAGCAAACACAGGAACAGGCCTTTTGTGCTGCCAGTGTCAACCCAAGTTCTTGGATCAACTGCCAAAGTAAGTATCTCACTTCTCCCAACTGCTAAAATCCCAGCCCAGGGATCCCAGCCGGGAAGCGGTCCAAATCACCAGCCCCCGTCAGCTAGGCAAAGCGTGCTGCTGCCTCCCCGGCAGGCAACTGCAATGTAACTGGACTTTTTGTTCTTTGTAAATATTTTAGAAGTTAGATCAAGCCCAAGTCTCGGGACATGGTACTTTCCCCCCTTTTTCCTCTCGACACGCATTCTGAGGCTCACGGCGCTCTGTGACACGTAGCTGGCAAGTTGGAAGAAAAAGACAGTTCAGGTTTTCAAAGGCAGCTTCTCCGAAGGGAAGATCGTTGTTTCCTGGCATGCCACACGCTGCTCAAACATACTGCAGGCAGGGCACACTGCAGCAGAGCCATCTCAGTAAGCGTCATCCGCTGTCTTTAAGAAATGGTACTGTCTGCTAAAAGGACAGATGTGGCAAATTCAATCTTTTTTAAAATTCCTATGTCAGATACTGTACTTCTATGGGTAGCTCCCAAAACCATCACTGTGCTTACAGGCATCAATATTTTGATAGGATGACAGAGAGAAAGAAGGAAAAGGGATCTGATCTCCAAACTTATAAAGTCCTTGGCCTCTCTTGAGAGCTTGTTCAAAGCTGGGAAGCTATTTTAAATGGAGGATTTAACAGTGTAAACATCTCTCAGTGACCAACCACAGTGAAAACTTCCCTTGCACATTCCATACAGAGCACTAAACAATTAACATTAATGTTAGCAACATAAGTGGAAGGCTCAAAACAGCAAGTGAAAATGCACAGATTAGTTATTCTTTCCATTCTGTTGTTGTCAGCGGGGTAGATACAAACCAGTCGAACAGCTTTGTTTTACTTAGTCTGAGAAGAGAAATGGAATGGGGAAATTGTTATACGGTTGGAATTCACGACATGAACGTTTTTAATTTTTACTCTTTACCGAGCTGTGGTTGTACTTGAATACCTCTTTCTTTTTGCACCCAAATATCCAGCCTTAGGAATCTCCCTGCCTCCCCTTGGTTAGCCTCCAACTTGCAACGAATCTGCCGGTCCTAGAACTGCAGCAGTGGCAGCACTAGCCTTTTTCTCCCCTTTTCCACACCAGCATTCTTCCCACCATGCTACCGCTCCCTCCGACGATCTGGCTACTGGACTGAGTCACAAACATGTTAATTATCCCCAAGGCCTTAGGCCACAGCTCCAACACAGCAATTCAACAACAACCTTACAGTTCCCAGCCATCTCCTCCTCAGCGTACATCAACCCATTTTTTACCTTTTGCAAGGCAGCAAAGTGAACATGTCACCGAAATCGGGAGCCTTTTGGTAACAAACAGACAAAAGCTTAACAAATATCCTGGTAAAAAGGTTTGCTGAGTCAAACAAACAAAAATAAATAAATAAATAAACAGAAGGAGAGGAGAGGAATGTGAATATTTTTGAGACAGGTAAGTTCAGGAATTGGTTCACAGGATTACTTTTCAAACTGTTACCCTGGCAAAACAGGTAGTACAGGAAGGTAACTGTTAGGGGAATAACTCTGCCTACCTGCACTGAATGCTTTCTATGAGGAAAGCACAGCAAAATTAACTGTGGTATAACTGACTTTAGCTGGGTACTACTTAAAGTTGTGCCAACTTATCTAATGGTGCTGACTGAACACACATAATTACCTAGAATATGCTACTTTAAGCCCTGCTCACAGCTATTTAATTTGAAATGATAGGCTTATACTAAGTTTAAGCCCACCTAAGGCCACTAGGTTTAAGACCCCTGGAGAATGCAACAATTAAATTTGTCTTTAGGAGGTAATTGGCTAAGGTATACCTGTGTAACCTGAAATTATAGCAACAGACACAGCCTTTACATTCCCTTACAATTCAGATCTAAGCGAGGAAAGAAGGGATTGCTGAAAAAGAAATACTCACTGCTTCTGCCCTTGATGGCTCAGTTTCTGTATCACTGAGCTCCTGAAAAGCACGGCTGCAAGAATCACTACAAAAAAAAAAAAAAAAACCAACA
>NW_020447752.1:1062702-1115147 GCF_003343035.1 Apteryx rowi
TAATTCTTAGCCCCATCGTCAATGCATATTGCTTTTACATTCTGGTAAATTAAGACCTTACTAAGTCTCTGTAAGCGCCTTAAGTTTGAAGAAATTCTGTCCCTTTGCATCGCTTCCGTGTTTTTCCTATCTTAAAGTAGGAAAGAATTAAAACCTGTTAATGACATCTGTGATTTAAAGTCCAAGTCGGAGACAGCCAAACAGAATTCAAACAAACATCGAAACTCTATCCTTACCCAGCCCCAGGGACGGGCCCTCGCAGCCATGACAAAGAGCGGGTAATCTACCACTTGTGCTGCACAATGCAATTGGACGGCAACAGCATTCCAGCCTCACCCGAGAATTGCTTCACTTTTGGGAGCCTACATCGGAAATTTGACACAGTCTGAACTTCGGGTTTTGGTTTTATGATCTTTCTGGTGGGCACAACACAGGATTAAGGGACAGAATGAAGTCAGCTGCTTATTAGGGGCTGTGTTGTATTCCCTAAACTAGAATAACAGTCACAGAATTTGTCAGTACGAAATCTCTACAAAACCAGAGACTGCATTCCAAAAATGGAATGCTAATGAAGGTTCGTTAATGGGTAAAAAAGTTCCCTTCAGAATTCTGAAGCCAATGCTAAATATATCTCTCTATATAATCTCAAATGTAATCCACATATGGCATCTTGAATTTTCTTATTCACTTACAGTACAGTTATTAGCAAAGACTACACACAAACTATATAACCCTAATGCAGCAGTTGCTTACAGAGCTATTATTTGCAGGATCCAACTAAACTTTTCCATTAGGCAAGCTCTTAGAAAAATGAAGTATCAAGGATACCACTGTATTTTGACAGCCATCCTAAGTTAATAAGCGTACCTGGACTTGTTCTCTAAAGCTGCATAGATGCACACTGATGTTTTCTTTACAGCATGCTCAGGTTGAAGTAGTTTCACCTCTGTTCTAAGAGGAGAGGTTATCAGGTTATCCACAAACATACTACAGATTGGGCCAGTGAGACTGTGGTTCTCAGGTTTCCTCTTCTATGTAAATACTCTTTCAGAGAAATGCATGAGGCTGGTGGTTTCCAGCTGTGAAGGCAGCTCTGATTAATGACCTATTTAAAGGAATCATTGAAGTAAGATGGCTGAGCAGCTAACAATACATATCATATATCTCATACACTTCTCATCCAATCTTAAACACGTTGCCCTTCTTTAGTTCAATAACATCAAAAACTATTAATATTTCCACAATAGATGTGGAATATACAACTAAGAAGCTAATGAACCTACCTAATTTTCAGAACAAGAATGCAATTTGATGAATGTGAGGAGAAAACAAGGCAGTTTACAGAAAAAGGTATTTGGAATTTGCTTGCACATGCGTGACGTTTCTTTCTGTAATGGAAGACATGTAGTGAGCTGAAATCTATTCACTGTGTCACACAGCAATGGTATAAACAGCTAAATTTTTCAGGCTCAGGCCTCTCATATACCAAAATGCAATTACCAAAACATGTGCTATAATTGAAATATAGCCATTTTGTATATTTTATGAAATACCAGTCACAGCTTATGCTAATTCAATCACCAAGACTGTAGCACATGCTCTTCTGTTCCAAACAGTCTTCAAATAAGTATAATTCAATCTGATATTACGGAAAGTCTAAAACCCCAAAAAGAACAGACACCCACCTGGGTTTTTTTTGTTTTCTTTTGGGGAGCGGGGGGGTGTTAATGGATAAACTATTTAGTCATTTTCTTTGTAAGATATAACACCCTGGAATATTTCCAAAAAAGGCCATAGCAGAACTCATGAGCCTGTTCTTTTATTGTGCATTTTTCTAATTTATATAATGTGTATCACAGAGGCAGATATACTTTACCCTTATCCGTGTTACACATCTACAATTAGGGGAAAGCTTGTTTTCCGTGTGACACGTATTTGTACAAAATATGAATTTCTCCTCGGCTGATATGAAAACTATTTAGCCTTAAAACATAGTCTGCTTGCTCCAGTGTACCTGTGACAACAGAATAAATACAATAGGAACTAAATTGCCACTATAAAGGTAAAAAAAAATGTTTTGGTAAAAAGTAAGGAGACCAGAAATGAAAGAAAAATAAGAGCAAAAAGTAATTCCTCCTCCTATAAGTGAGGCCAACAGAACTGAAAAGGTTTCTGTATTCCACAGAAAAATTTCAAGTTTGAAGTCCCTTGAAGGGATGATGTTGAGAATTTGTACTGGAAGCAATGCAGCTTTGCTTCAAGAGGTGAGGGAAAACACATGAATTCAAATGTTATCTGACAGAAACATGAAGTGTATAAACATGGCAAAACCAATACCATACGTATTTGAAAAAATTTAACATTTCTACAGCAATGCAAGTGAAAATGGATGAATTCTTATATCATTCTAACTGTCAGTGCTGTATATAGAATGCGTAGTGCTTTGAGTCATTGTTGTACAACCTTTTAGTAACAGGCTGAAATAAATCTAAACTGCATTTAGAAATAAATGTTCATGTTGAGACTTTAAGTGATTACAGGTTTTAGTAAGGATTGGGGAAATTGCTGTAATTCTCCAGCACTAGTACAACTCTGTAAACATAGAAATCAGCCAGCTACAAAAGTGTCTTGTAAGTCAGAGATGCCTAGAGTACCAAACTTTTCCTTTACAGCACATGTAATGCCATATAAAAAGACAAATTAATTCAACGAACACAGCAAGAGGAAAGTGCTGCTTTCAGTCACACCCAAGCAGCTCCTCCAGACTTCAACAGGAGTTTGAGTGTGAGCCCAAATGGTAGCATACAAACAACAGAGCAAGACCTTCTTCACAAAGGAATACAAACCACTGTATTTACATATGGATCAAGCATACTTAGCCCCAAACACAATTTGGACAGTTTTCACCATTAACAATAGGCTTTTTAAACATTTTGGATTCTAATGCTTTTAGTTTTAGCACAAACTTTTTTAAACACATGTTGCAAATAACCTCTAACATAGTTAGTCCCTTACACTTAATAAATAAGAAGCATCAAGAATCTTCAAGGCATTGAGATGCACAGAACTATTAAATGGTTTCAGTGTCCATTAAGAAAAAAAAGTCTTTTGTTACTATAAAATTGTATTTGATGTTCTTCAAAGAAGAATGGCCCTAATGGTATGTTCAAGTGCCAAAACAAGCATCAGTAAGAGAATCCTTTACTGCATGCCAAACCACTGTTCTTGATCTGCCCATTGAGCTGCCTCACTATCACTGCCTTCCAAGTCACCCTCTTCTCCACTTCCCTCCATATCATCCACGTCTTCTTCCTGGGTTGCATCTGTTGGACTTTCCTCTTTTTCCATTTTCTGCATTCCTTCTAATGACTTCTGGTCATTTGGATCCAAACTGATGAAAGAAAGAAAAAGAAAGCATTGCTCCAAAACCTAACACCACCAATATAAGGAAAATCATCATCAACCAAGTCTCATCTTATTTGCTGCACTTTCTGCTTAACATCAAGAATTTCAATTTAGTAAAGATGATACAACTTCACCTCAAGCTGATAACACCACCAAGCATTGCGTCTTTATACAAGTTATTTTGAACGCCAAGAATGCACCTATTTAAGCATCATATTCTTCCAGAAAAGTTAGCCAACTCTTCTGGACAATGCTAATTATTATTAGTAAGACAAAGCGGTTACAGTTTAAACGACTATGACCAAATATATCTCATACAAGGTAAAAACAGCTGTCCCATTTAATCGTGTAGATTATTGTGGCCATAATGCACTAGACTTAGGATAACATTCCAACATTTAGATTCCCGACGTTTCATTGAATCACTCTGTTTAAATTTACTTAGGTGCGCACATTTATATAGCACTTTCCAGTCTAAAGGAGTGGAGCCCAAGGTATCTGACTATACAGTAATTTAGTAACCATAAACAAATCCATGACTTAATCCTTCTGTTAGTCCAGAAATTGCAGGCCTGGTGACATGCTTAGCACTAATATAGGCTTAAGATTGCAATTTTGACTTGTCTCCTTAAATTTTGCAGTTGTCAGTTCAAAACCTGATGATTGACATAATGTTATTTAAATATTTTTGTTTGTTTCAAAGGATAATAACATAAATTCACCTCTGATGAATATTCTGATCAATTTTTTAATTTAGTCAAGTGACTACTGGTTCTCATAAGCACACTGCAATCTCAGAGGTCTCAGGTTTACCTTAGGGCAATGCTGTACTGGTCCATTGCTTCCTGATATTCATTGACAGCTACCAGAAAGTCTCCCAGGATTCGATGCAGAACACAGTCACTCTGATTAGCCAGTGCATTCCTCAGCAAAGCAATTCCATCTTCATACTTTTGTTCTCTACCTGTTTATACGCAGAACTATAGTTTTAATTAATAGTTTAGATAAATCTCCTACAAAAAGGTCAAAGAATCTACACAAAGAGCCACCACAACAGACAACTATCTCTTCTCTCAGAACTATCAGCATGCTGGATAGTAGCAAGTTACTTTTTGTAAGCTTAACTCCTAACATTGTTTTTTGTTGCTGTAACTGCTACACTCATGAATACATATATTTTGCAGCCAAAACATTTAGTCTGCAATTGTTTTAAGTGCTTCTGTAATGTCAGTTGCTAAACTGAACTAATTCCTGTACTTTTTCCTTCAGAATAGAACTGCTAAATCCCTGAACTGTAACATCAGTGCAACATTCTTCTCACTGATGAGGTGGCAGAACACGTACATATAAAACAGTAGGCCTCAAATAAATTGGACATGGAAAAAAGGAACTTACTAAGAAGTTCTGCTTTCTTTACCACGGCTTTAATGTAATCAGGTCTTTGTGTCAGTGCTTTGTCCAATAACGTTTTTGCTTTTTCCTGTGTGACTGGGTCTTCAAGACAGACTGTTGCTAACAGAGTGAGCGTCTGTGCGTTTGCTCCCAGAGTTTTATACACATTATTTGCCATAACCATAGCTTCACGGATACTGTTAGATGCTAGATAACATTCGATGAGACCTGATGATGAAAAGGAAACCATTAAAGCTGCTGAGTTAGTACTGTATACACTCACCCCTCCTCAATTATTTGCACTCAGAGGCTCCAAAAAACTGACACTCCAATAAGCAGAAACAAATTGCAATAGAGAAAGTGACTGTACCCAAGAATTTTTGAAGTGGAGGGACAGAAGAGAGAAGCCAAGGGAGCTTGCAGAGAGGGAAATTTGGACATAGATTAAAACAACACACAGTTTCACAGGGAACCTATGACAGAGGTATGAGACCCCCTGGATGACCTTTTTCCAAGGCCAACATCTGACAAAAGACTAAGTTGCGACAGATTACACATTTCTTCCTTAAGTGCAGGGAAACAAGAAACATTCAAACAAATAAAACTGCATTACAGTTTTTCTAAATACATGCATTTCACTTCAACGGGGAAGCAGGAAATCTACAACGCTGTGCCCACTACAAAGCAAGAAATGCAGAACTGGAGGAGCCAGGTGAATCAGATTAGCAACTTCCATTCTGAGCAAATTAAAAATATATATATATGTGTGTATATATATATATATTTTTTTTTTTTTTTTAATTTCACTGCTGAATACAAGAGCATGATCACCTTGTTTTTACTTAACCAATAATTTCATAACTGCTGGTTAAAAGCAATAAAGCTTTTACATGGTAAGCCATTCCTGAACTGAATTTGCTATGATTAACTGACCACAACAAGGGGAAAGATGTGGAAAAAGTGGCAATTCTGGATGCTAGTCATCATACAAAATAGGTAAATGATCAGTAGAGAACTACAGTGGAGTTCTAATAAACACATTACATAGCATAGCAAGAGTTTTGTATGACAATTCACTAAAACAGTTGAATTATTCCACAAGCAACACACAATACTGTTAAAAAACAGCATACTTGGACCTGTATCATCCATTTCTATTTAATCTTGCACATCTTGTTTTTTTGTTAAGAGAAGATTAACATTACATTTAGCTCTGCAAGAAAATGCACATTCCTCTGGAAACATGAATATTTTTTCCTTCTTCTCAACTGCTGGTCATCTAAACTTGTTCTTATTTAGGAGATGGAATGACAAAATGAAGCTCTGGGTACAACTCCCAGTTAACGTCATCAGTTGAAACTGGTCTGCTCAAAACACTTACATTTGTTTATACCCAGATTAAACAAGCTCAAAAAAATTCAAAAACAACTCACTGAAAAATCATACTTATAAATACATGCATTCCCTAGATCTTCTCATCCGATTGCTTCTACCAGAGCTTTACAGGTTTGGGGGTGGTAATAATTCCTTTACTTCCTTTACTAGAAAGCTAGCAGGGTCAAAGAACTCCAATCTATTCCCTCCTCCGCCAATAAAAATAATTACACCAACTTTAGCACCAGCACCAAACCAACACTGCATGGGAGTAGCTTTACTTCACCTACCTTCATAGCAATCCAGCCTGCAAGGTGCAAGACGTATTGCTTCACGAAAGTGTATAATTGCTTCTTGTACTCGACCCATATTCCTAAGAGCAGCTCCTTTCAGTAGCAGAGCTTGAACGCTATTACTATTAAGTTGAATAGCTTTGGCTCCTAAATATAAGGCACGGGAGTATCGTTTACTGTAGAAACTATGACACCTATGAAAAGACGAGACTGATTGTGAACATGTACTGCCTGTGGCGCCTACATACATTCACAGAGGCTGGGGGGGGGGGGGAGTACTGACAACTGTAACTTCTTGCATTTAAAGTTAAAAAAAAAATGTTCAGGAAAAAAGAAATTGTTCTTTTTCAAAAGTCGAAAGAAGCAATGTGAATATTAACTGTTACAGCTATTCAATATCACCAACCTGATAACTTGAAGAGCTTTAAACATATAGAAAACAACCAAAATAGATATTTATAGTTAATTTAAGTTACCCCCAAAACAGAACATGTAGGGTAGAAAAGCACCTTCTGAACACAAAAAGCTGAATCCCCTGTATCATGTGTAACCCACTTCATGCAGCAAATCAAGAGTTGAGGCAAAAAAGGGAAGAAAGGCAAGAAAACAAATTACCCAGATACCACCCAGGGTTCTGCGTGTTGATCAGAAATGTTGAAGAGACGGCAGCCCAAGTTCTCTACGTCCTCTAGTCGACCTTCGCGTGCCAATAAATAACCATATACATCCATTCCTAAAATGAAACATTTCAAGATCAATCATGTTATCAGAGTTATTCATTACAAAGTTCAAACGTTCATGGCATACAAATATCAAGGACCCAATGGAATTTGAGCACAAGAGCCAATGTTTTATAACACTTTTTACCAGCTCCTCTGAAATCCTATGTTTTTTAGGACTAAGACTCCCTCTCTGATAAACTTTTTGTGCAGTAACACAAAGTGAGGAAACGCTACGGCCTCACAAAAGATTTTAACCAGTTAATATTTCCTGATTCAGTTCACTGCAACCCTTGTGCCAAGAGAAGGGGACAATGTAGAACAGGGCCACTTATCTGGAGCAGAAGGACGTACTGGTGGCTTAAAATACTACTGATGAAATTATGGTACAACTCAGTACAAACCATAGGCTTCATTCCAACAGAACAGTAGGAGGAAATAGAAACATTTAAAAATTCTATTTTTTTTCCAAAGATGCAAAGTTCATTCACAAGAAATAAAACACATAAGCTTCTTGCACTAAATTATTCTCAATATATGCTTCTTTGGCAAAATGTATATATAACTATGCTATCTTCTTGACAATTACAGTTTTAAATGACCCTCTACACAAACACCTACTTTAATCTGTGCAACTACCAGCAACTGTTTAACATATACAACTTCTGAATGTAAATTCTGAATTGATAAACAAGTACAGCAATATTCGATATTCCACTCAATGCTTAACTGCATGTATCTGCTGCTCTAATGTTACCCACAAGATCATTAGCTAAACAAGATCTAGGTAACCTTTCTTTGAGGATTTACAGTTACTCACCTTTTATTAGATAAGGATCCAGCATTTGTGCTTGTTCAAATTTTAGAATTGAGTTTTTATTATCTCCGGCTCTGAAGTATAGGTCTGCTAAGCTCCCCAGTAAGTCTACATTATCCCGCAGTAGTGACTTTTTCTCTAAAGAGCTTAAAGAGAAAAGAAATGCCTGTTAAATGAGTGCCATCTTTAATATAATTATATATAAATATTATGTATTATTTGATTACATCCTGCTCTTTGAACTCTTACCAAATGGTATTGATTGCTCTAGTGTTATCTCCAGTATGTACGAAAGCATATGCCTTGATCCACACTGAAAGCCAATCCAAGTTGGGAATACTCTGAATTACATTCATTGTCATAGAGGCCACCTCCGCACCTTTCACCGAGAGCGAGAGCAAGCCTGTTCAGAAAGACACCTGATTCAGTTTCAGCCACTATAAACTGCTTTTGAGACAAGTTAATTGTCTGAAGACCAAAAACTCCATCCCTTGGCAAGCATATACAAGCAGTTTGTTACAGTGTTCTTTATAACTTGCATAAGATAGGCATTACACATTACATGCAAATGGAAGAGAGTTAGGTAACTCCCAGATATAATTTGAATTATAACACTTTAATACTGAAATACTGGGTGCAGAATACCTACCTAGAATGGCATCAAGTGCTAAAGGGCACTGTCTCAGTACTTCTTTATAGCTCGTAACAGATGAGCGTTCTTGACCTGCTTTTTTGTATAGATTTGCCAACATCATATTGATCTACAAGCAATAGAAGCATTGGTAGAGTCAATTATGAGAAAGGAGAAATACTAAGAAAAAGTCACAACTTTGTCTTCAAGCATGCCTGCCTCCCTCCCACCTGTTCTGGGCAGAAGATAAAATTACCTGTTCTTCCGAAATCACTATAACATACTGCATACTATAAAATTAAAATTGTTTCTTCTTTCTGAGTCCAAAGATAAAATTTACATTCTTTTCTATTTGCACAGTGCATCTTGAAATCTCAGTGTTTTGCATATATGAAGTCATAAGATGGGCAAGCGTTTATATATGATGCCAAGAAGGACCTGCATATCCATTACATTACATCTTTCAGTTGTTCTCTCCATACCAATGGAAGTCTTCGAGAGAATTAGCTTAGGAAGGCAGAGAAAGTTTCCATTTAGCTTCTGAATAAAATGATGATGATGATGAAAGAACAGAAACGATCTGAGCTCTACACAGCACAACTAGCTGGTTTTTGCTATAGTATTTTATTTTACTAGTGTGCATGGGTAAAAAGTTTGCTTTTCTCAATCCTTCCTTTTTTTCTGTTCTATAAGTTGGCATTTGGACAGTACGCCTAGACATTACCAGAATCCAGGCCAGATACACTGCTAACACAATACAGGAATACTGTTAACATGTTCAAGGATCTCACATGGCTCACACTCTGTGATGAGGAGTAGCACTTCATTTCTTACGCACTGCATTCTCTGGTGCAACTATGCACGATTCAAACAAATGTTTTAATACAATCACAATTTAGCAAATTACCTTGGCTGGCTAACAGTGGATGCCCTACAGAACAATTAACCTTGTGAGCTAACTAGGCTACATTATCTTCGCTTCCACACTAGCTTTGGACAGTGTGTCCCTCCTGTCCAGTGTTCCTCCATGGAAACTAGGACTGTACCTGGCTCCTCCTACAAAGGACAGTACAGTAATTTAAACGTCTGGTTAAGCTCTCATATTTATATGTTTGCCTCAGAACTGCAGCAAGCTATTTATTTTGCTATGTGGGAATCACTTACTAATTTGCAGTAGCTCAACTGTTTGCAATCACATAAGCATTTCTATAGATGCAATCCACATTGTTTTCGTATAGACCAGCTACTACTCTTTGTCCAATGAAAACAACATATGAGAACATCCAAAAAGGGACCACCGTTCACTTATGGATAGTAGAGATTTCAAACCTTATGTGTGGATATACAAGTATTAAACAAACTCTCAGTATCAAAAAAGGTTTCTTCATCCTTGTACATAAACAAAATTCTGTAACTGCCATGTGCAGTACTGAAGAGTTAACCAGGCAATTCACACAAATGAGTAAAGATGCAGATAAATATTTAACTCCCTCACCTTTTTGTGAATTCTTTCCAACAGAGGCAATACAACGTTTGTCTGGTTTTAAAGAAAAGATACTAAATAAACTCAACTAACTTAAGCTAATTTCACAAAGTGTTTCCAAGCAACATTTAACTAACCCAAAACAAATACTAACACACAATATCATTATACCTATAAGCTACATTTTCATTTTTGACTACAGATTCAAGACAAGCTGATCAAGTATTTGTGACCAATGTCTGCCAGAACCAACCTTTGGGGTCCTCTGTCTGGAAGGAATCCCATCAAGGATAGCAATGGCATCTTTGTCTTGCTTCAGCATTGTATAACACTCAGCCATTTTATATTTCACTTCAATTTCAGATGGTAAACACTGAAAAAACAAACAAACAAAAAAAACCAACCAAACAAACATTGAAGCATGATGCTGTTTTAGTTGTCTAAAAAAATGTGAATAAAGCTTCTCATTAATGTTTACACTACTGTTAACAAAATGCAGTGCAATAAAGCTACCAGTATAGCCTACTGCTAGCTCATATTGCTTTTGTCTACAAATGAAAAGCATGAATTACATGTACTAAAATCTCATGTTCAGGATCAAATTAAGTTTTTCACTAGAAAGCACTACACTGATATTTTAAATATAAAACATTCTTAAAGATCTGGTTTCTTTAATGCAAGTCTTATCTGATGCGACAATATTAAGTTAGCAAAATTAATTGTAAGGTGTGCATGACCATCTGATGTAGCACATCAGTTAGTTTTTAAATACCTGGCTTTGGGGAGTTGATGCAGCGTTCCCAGTAGAAGGTCTTACTTTTGAAGTTTTACTTAACGCCTTTTTCTGCTGCAAGGCCATTGTATACTTACTTACAGCATTTCTGTATTCTTTGTCATGGAAGAGAGAGTCAGCATGATATACAAGGAGCTGGTATTTCTGAGATGGTGAAAACAATTCCCTAGAAGAAACGCAAACAGAGAGGTGGAGATGAGCTAGCCGCATAAGAACAAAAACTTACAGATCCAAAGTATTTTTAGCTTGGGTTTATCTGGCTTCAACTTCCAACTGTTGCTGCTTCTTTACTACATTGGAAGGGTCCCAGGATAACTGGTATTATCTCCTCACAAAGGTATCATCTTGCCACTTTCTGATATCACCATACAAAGGTAAAAGCCATTTTTGACACATCATCAGCAAAAACAACTTATATTTAGCTGCTTGGCCACTGCTTTCCATAATGGAGTGGCCTCCATCCTCCCCATAACAAGCCGTATGTTGCAAAGGCCCATTAAAGCACATTTTGCTTGAACAGACTCGGGCTTAAAAGGCAACCCAGCTCCTGTACAGCTATCCTGGCCCCAATCTACATCCTACATTTTACAAGCGATCTTTTTAAGAATTCCAACGCGCTTACAGAAATGTTAATAAGTTAAAGTTTCAGAACTGTATTGTGGCTTTAATAAGTTCCTCAGAAACCATCCAAAATATAAGAAGCTACCTCACAGGGAAGTCCTGAGAGAGAAAAGCAATCGCCAGAGTCAGTCGGAGAGCCGTGCCCCGCGCGGGGCACCCTCGGCAGGAAAGGAGAAACCCGCTGCCTCTCTGCCGGGAAGCCCCCACACGCCGCGGGCTGCGCGGCGGCTCCCCGGCCCCGCGGCCGAAGCCCGGGCAGGGCCGGGGACAGGAGCGGGCCCTGCGCTCTCCTGCCCGGCCTCCCCCTCAGCGCCCGCGGCGGCGCCGGTCCTGTCAGCATTCCCCTCCCCCCAGCCACTCACGGGTTGTTGCCGCTCATAGTGAGGAGCAGCCCGCTGAGGAGCCGCACGTTGGAGTGGAGCCCAGCGGACGCCATCTCCCGTACGTGCTCCACCACGCTCATGCTGCCGGCGAGAGCGGGACGCGGACGAGAACCAGGCACCGCCGGCACTGCCGCCGCCGCCACTCCAAAATGGCGCCACCGAGGGGGCCTCGCGCGCCGCCGCCCGCAGCCGCCCGCGGCGCTGCCCGACAGGCGCGCTGTCCGACAGGCACGCGGCCGGGCAGCCCGGCACAGCGCCAGGCCCCCGCCGCCGCCGCGCGTGCGCAGGAGCGGGTGGTGGTGCCCTGAGGCGCGGGGCGGCGCGGGGCGGGGCGGTTTCGCCGCCTGAGGGGGGCGACTCCATTTTAGAGCGCCGAAGCCGCAGTTCGGTTTCACTGTGCGGCTTCCGGGAAGAGGTTCGTGCTACCCCCATTGTCTGCACAGCTCTTGCGGCTGGCCCTCTTCCTCCCGAGGCTGTTAAATCAACTGGCCACGGCAGCTAAGTGTGACAGAGGTCTCGGAGATCATGAAGCACCTGCCTCTAGAAATAGGTAACTGAGGAGAAAGATCCTTAAAAGACCACTAGCGTGCAGTGTATGTAACCTCACAGGCAGGAACCCTCACAGGTTTCTTCTGGGCCTTGAGCAGGGGAGAGGCCTCGCTGGGGCCCCCATTAACTATGAGGTATAAGCTGAAAGGAAAGCTGACTCCACACACCAGTAAAACTGCAGTTAAACTGCCACACAACATCAATTCAGTCATGTCAGGGATTTTTTTTCTGTATGCTTACCAAACTGTTTGTTATTTTTTTTCCCCCTTTATTATTTACTGCAAAAAGGAGAATGCAAAACATGACTGTCCTGTGACTGCTACTCCCATTTAAACCAGTGGGAGCTTTTGGTTTTCTAAGAACATGCTGTTATAGTAGCTGCCTGGGGAAGAGTACAGCTCTCAAAAGACAAATGGGCCAGGCCATACCTTGCTCCATATGAAGTCCGGTGGTAGTAACACAAAAAAAGCATGTTAGTACTGTAGGGAGAGAGAGCCATAAGTGCTACCAGAAAAGAAAGGAACAGCTCAGGAGAATATGCTGAACTCAGATTCACACTTTTTCAGTAAATCATCTGGTTGATCAAAACTCTCAGGTTTTGCCAGGATCATGCTGTGGTTGTATTTGACTGAACCTGCCATCACAAAGGCAGCCTTGGACTAAGTTGTATGTAATCTGTTCATGATACCCTTTGAAGGAGTTTTTCTACAATGGAGCACTGTTCTGCAAAGGAGGACCTGTTAGAAAACATGTACTGCAGACTGCTGCAGGCTACAGCCCTGGTATTAATCCCCTGTTTTCACAGGAATGATTCACTTCCTGTTGATTACTTTCCCACTACACAGTAATGAAGGCCTTTTCCCAAAGACAAAACTTGGATTTCTTTGAAGACGTAAAGCAGTTACCACAATAATTACAAGCTAAGTTTATTGGGGGGGAAAAAAAAAAAGTAAAAATCACTGCACTTGACAACATAGCACGAGAGGCATGTTTTCCAGGGACACATGACAGCGAAACTCTAGCCAGCAGAGCAATTACACAGCCCCCTACACATCTCTCTCTTTAGACAGAAGCCTGTTTTTAAATGCTAGCTGTAGCCACTGATAATAAAGCAGCCTGCATCTGAAACAGCATATTAGAAATCATTTATTAAGCACCAGCTTAATAATATTGGGTTACAGTACTCAAATGATCTTTTTGTTTCATCTCTGTATTTTTCTCATTGACTGATTTTTTTTTTTCTTCATAAGCACTTAATTCTTCCATAGTACAAAATATATCCGAAATAAAGGCAAAATACTTTATACAACTTGTGGAAATGCCTGACATTGTTGCTGCTTTGCTTCTTCACTGCCCGGGACCTGACAGACTCTTATTCATGAACTGTCTCTTCACAAAGCAGATCCACCACTGGAAAAGCAAGTACAAAATCAGAAGACGCACAACAGTAGCTTCCATGAGATAAACAAAATGAGAACTTCAGGTGTTCAACCTCTGACAAATGGCAAATGTTAAGAATCCAGTTTTGCACATTCAATTTTCCATGCTGGTTTCTACTGGAATTTCAGGTGATCAAGATGACCTTAGTGGACCCAAGGAATTATAATATAGGGCTGTAGACATCAAAATAAAGTCGGACATTCAACTTTCTACTATTTGTTCCAATATAATAATAAACAAAAGGGATGCATCAGCAAACTATCCTTTTGAAACAAAGTTAGCCTAATTTTAATGTTAAATGCAGTCATGTTTACACATGAAATGTATGCACAGACAGCAGGTAATTAATGCCTTGATTGTCTATTTTTTTAATCTGGATATGAAGCAGACTGGTATACTTCAAAGAAGTCATCAAATCAGAGCCCACTGGAAAGATGAACAGTATCTTCCATGCCTGAGAATTTCTACCTGAAAACTTAAAGAATCCTCAGCCAACAACTAGTATGCAATACTTTAAAGAATTTAACCAGACACACTTATTACCACCTTGCTTTTTAAAGTAACCTAAAATGGCATTTGCTGTTTTGGCACATTACAAATTAAATTTACTGATAAATTGCAGTCTGCTATTGCACTAGCCTTGTAAAACCAGGGAAGCTTGCTCCAAAGTTACCCACATCTCATCCCTCACCCCATCATCTTACTTCTCTCCACATATTTCTGGAAAGACAAACCAAGTCTCTCATTAATTCTGTGAATATCACATTAAACTCTTACCTTACTAGGCTTGTCACTTTGAGGATCAAATACTTTTTCACAAAGCCGAAGACCAGTTTCTTGTCTCAGCTGCTGCAAATAGGCCCTCATCACCTCTGAAACACAGCAGAAGCGAAAAATAGGGTGTAAACTGAGGCAGCACCAAGTCAAATTGAATTTAACAGGGAAGCAATAGATATAACTGCTTAAAGCAGAAAATGCAAGTTTGCACATCTGCAGGCACTCACTGGCTGGCTGAGTCTGTTTATTCAAATTGCAGCCATACTTGGGATTGTTACGATACTTGTATCGGTAAAGACAACCATCTAAACTGTTTTCTTCTCTTAGTTACCTTTGCTCATTGTTGTGGGCTTCCTATTGTTCTGCCAGCACAGCAGTTGGCTTGGGCTCAGTTACAGGATTTAGCTAGCGATTACGTTAATGTAAGAGGCAGAGTCACTCCTTATTGGTTCTGTTGGATCTATAGATTCAGGGGAGTCATGGGCCCCCGAGGTCAGAAAATCTGGGTTACGGTGCACTCAAAGACAGAACTACAGATCTAGAAGGTGCAGTTGTATGGGTCACTTTTCTAGTCATAGCCACAAGAATGCAGCTGGTAAACACCAGGCCAAAGCAAGCCTTCAGAGGTCTTTTTTTTATTCTTACCTTCCTCCTGCTTGTTGGCAGGTTTGGCATAGATGGCATTAAGTGGAAAGCCAGGCTCCCCAGGGATTGGGAAGTTAGTGATTCCTAATGTGTACATTTCTTTCTCTCCTTGGCCTTTGGAGTTACACTGGAAAAAACAGGCAAATGATTAAAGATATAAACAAAAGCTTACGGAGCATTAGACCCAAACATTTCATCTATCTGTAACGTATAAGGATTCATCAAGGATAGCAATGTAACATCTTTTTGGCAATCCACAGCTTTGGAATATCTGTGGATCTGACAACTGGGACTGAGGTGAACAGTATTATTTGTGCCAATAGGAGGAGAATATCATCAAACATTCTCCTAAATGCAATCTCCAGAACAGATTCAGTTTCCCTCCTTCACTCAGATTTCTGTTCTCTTACTTTTTGCAGCTTTTTCAAGCACTCAGAAATGTACAGGGTTATGTAGATCAATGTTCTGTCAGCCTCATTCTGCAAAATAAAAGTAAGCACAGTTCTCAAGCACTGTTAGAGTAAGGAAGACTTTATAGAACTGATAAAAGTTTAAAACAGGAATGAGTTCAGGCCATTTTTGGCCTACAGTTTCCTCACAAGAGAGGAATTAGCAATTCAAGACATTTACCGAACTTAAAAAGTTAAGTGAGAGGAAGGAGTGTTTTTGTTAACTGGTAGAACTATTGTATTGCAAATAAATTTATATGCACAGCACCAAATCTCTGAAGACTTTCTGAATGCACAGTATCTCAAAAAATTACCTTAATTTCATAATTTTTGAAGAAAACATTAGCTTTGAAGTAGTAGATGGCTTCATCTATAATATCTGTGTCCTTAGCTAACAAAAAAGAAATGGAGAGTTAAACAGTGGACCAGCATACTACATTCAGCCATAACTTTCATTCACTGAAGTACATAAACAATTATTCTTGCAAAGAAAATATCTTGCTATTTACAAACAGCAGAAAACACCAGTATGCTGTAACTATTGCAGTGTGAAAGACTGGTGAATTCAGACCTTAATATTTAAGCTTCCTACTTTTAGCAGGAATTTTAATTCCCTTCTCCTCCTTTCCCCCATGGCTTCTCACTTCACAAAGGGCAACAATTCAGCAATTTCATACTGTTTCCTGCTACCAGTTGAGTAATTTATCAGCATAAAATTCTTCTGAGGGCAGACAAATACTTTTGGAGAAAGTACAACACCACAATCAAACTTCTTCATTATCCTCTTTGAAAAAAGGAGGGGACAATATATAGTCGCAAGCTCACTTGCAACTTTCACCTTCTTTTGCTAAAACACAAGACTGCCTAAATCCAGAAATGTTTCCTTTTTCAAACTGAAACACCACACTACTGTGAGATATGCCTGGGAAGCGCTACTTGAAGTGCTGAAGTGGAATCTGTTTCAGGCTACCTGTAAAACTTTTCAGTGGACTCTGGATGCCAGGATTTAAGTTTCAATTTCTGAAGCTGCGTACCCTAAAGTGCTCTCTCTCTTACTCCTCATCCTTCAGCACAGCAGAGACTCTAAAGCTTCAGCCCCAAAGTGCTAGTTCTCTTTAGCTCAACCTCTACTTCCTCTTACGTCAGAGGGTTCACACCAGTTACAAGTCCTCAAAGCCTACTGAAAAACCACAGTAGAACTTGACTGTAGAGCACCCGAGGAGGAAGCATGAAAATAGTAACTGTAGGCTTTTTTTTTTTAATTTCTAAAGCAAGAGAATTAGGGAGTAGGCAGCACAGTTTTTCCAGATAACTGTTGTATAGTAATTATTTTTCCTGGTTTACACCACTTAAACATTTAAAAATGTTTTTCCTCCTCTACCAACTGAAAAGCACTCCATTGTTAAACCATGGCTTCTTTCTTCACTCTGAGAATCAAGATCTAAAAGGCCTGGTTAAATCTTGGTCATAATTTTCTCATCCCATTTGCTCAGGGACATTGATAGAAAGCATATACTTGAGATGCCCAGTATACCAGAGCAGTGCTAGAGCTGGCTTTGAAGAAACTGTGACGTGATTACGAGCAATATGAAAACAAATTTTCAGAGATTATTGTAAACTTACTTTCCCGAGGTGCCGGGCCTTTGAACTGGCTTCTGATGGGTAACAGTGCCATGTTTCCAATTAACTTGGTATCAGAATCCATTAAAGTTGAATGGTAAGCCTATGGACAGAGGGGAAGGCTAGCTATGAATGTTACTGAAAATAGGCATTTCATTGTCCTCGTGGCAACATAAATTGTTCTGAAGTGTCTCCTGGGCGTCCCTTAAATAGGATTCAGAGTTTAGTTAGTGATGCTTCCAGCAATTTTACTTTGCACAAACGATTGCCTCTTTTCAAATTAGGCCTAACTCTCGATGACATTCTGGTGAAGACCATAAAAGAATCATCACAGACACTGTTTATGGTAGCAGTGGTGGAAGATATGATAAAACTGGTATGGTAGATCTACATGCATTTGCTTACCCTCAGGCTGTCTAAGCCCACTCGGCACAGCTCTGAGGTGGTAACAGCCCTGTTCTCCTGCCTAAGTTACTGGGCTTTCCATTATAGAAGTGTATGAGGGAAAATTAATTTTTTTAAGTTACTTGGTCCTTAAAAAAGGTTGTATTTTATTCCATGTCTAACTAATAATAGTAGATAATAATAAACAAATCCAGGCTTATCGCATATCCACAAAATACCAAAATAGACCAGCCTGTGCACTTTAAAACTGGCATTTGTCAGTGACAAAAAAAAAGACAAGATTCTTCCTGGGAAACAGATTTTTAAAAACTGACGAGTCTAATTGAAGGCACCTTCCAAACATTCACACTGTGCAGTTCCAGGCCACTAGGAAGCCTTCATCTCGTCCCAGCAGTCGTTTTGCAGGGGTCTGGGGAGCAGGGGAGTGCAACTGAGGGGCAGCAACAGCATAAGCAGCACCTAGCAGGAAATCAGTTTATTTCATCATGAGGAAGATGGTATGAACTAAACCATGGTAAAGCACTGCTTTAATGCCATCTTTCTCAGGGGAGCCAGCTGGGAGTGCCCAGAGATGTGGCTGGGGGGGCACTGCCAGGCTCCTAACTGCAGAAACACAGCTAGCTGCACCCCAGAGATGCAGGCAGGATCCCTCACAGGAGGAAGAGGAAGAGGAGGATACCAGCCTCGCAGCAGCCTCCCATAAACAGCAATTGCCCTTTCCCAGCAAGGCTTCCTGCAGCTACAGCCCCGTCTCTCCTGCACGCAACTGCCCATGGTCAGACCCAAGCAGTAAAGCCTGTTCCCCCCTACCCCAGCCCTGTTACACCCAGCAGTGGGTGTAACACCCATCTGCCCTCGCAGGCCTGCCCGCCCTCTCCCAAGCCCTCCTGCCCTCTCTCCCAGCAGCTGGGGCAGGCCAAGCACGCAGCGTGCCGGTGCGAGTGCAGCGGATCCCCCTCACCGGCATCTCGAAGGGCAGGATGCAATTCGGCAGGGCCGGGCAGAGGGGAGCGGTGACCAGCTTGCAGTAAACCTTCCTGCTCTGCCTGTGCTGCAGGAAATGAGGTAGTAGAGGCGGTGCGAGGAGGGGAAGCCAGAGGGGAGGCCTGCAGCTCGCACCACCCAGGGAGCGCAGCTCCCTGCAGAAACACAGCCACGCAGGAGAATATGCTTTGAAATCGCACACGGTTGGGGGATTTGTTTGCTCCCCCCCTCCCTCTCCCTTTGCATTGGCTGGCACTGCAAGTAAAGCCCTCTCGAGTCCTCTGTGCTATGCTGCCCTCTTTCAAGCAGCTGTGAGATCACACTTCCTTGCTGACACAGGCGAGCTTCCTTCCCTTGCGAGGATCAGAGCTTGATAAGAGCACGGAAAGCACCGGGCACCAGAGCGGGGCCCTTTGCTTGCAGCCAGTTTTCTGGTGCGTGCTTGATGGGCAGCACTCCTGTGCCCCTCCTGCTGCGACCTGACCTGCGAAGTGCAGCCAGCCAGGCTGGGCTGTGAGCGCTTGGTGCTGCACTGGGTATGAGGAAGCACACAAGTGGGGCTACTGCACTGGGTTGGGGGTTTGGAGGGGTATACTATTTTTGGAGCCTCACTGAGCTATCCACTCCTGTTAAAAGTCTAGCCATAACCTTCCCTGTGACCCAGCATGCCTCATTTGTCCGCAGGCAAATGACTGAGCATAACATCATTGCATGAGTCAGGGAGAAAAAATGGGGAGATGTGGAAACTGAGTCAAAGTAATCCAACCATAGGACTTAGGTTTCTCCTTTCAACGCCCTACAAGCATGACTCACCCCAAGGATGTGCAAGCTTGGAAGTTAGCTAAGCCACCAAAGCTTCCTCAGTATTTGCATGGCTTAATTCAGCCAGTACAACTTAAAATTGCCCATGCCTGCATTTAGGTTTGCACTGGCAAACTTACATCAGCCTCTGACTACCTGTCGCTGAATCCAAGGCAGAGTTCAGGCATAAGCACCTGCTGATGTGATTAGCTACGCTCAGGTATAAAAGACTCCCCACATAATGAGGTTAACCTCCACAATAATAATTAAAAATAAATATATTCAGTTTTTTTGCACTATGTTTTTAAGCCTTGAGGAATTAGGTTTTTCAGCTCTTTGTGGTGACCATGATGACTATCACAAAACTGAGGTCTCAGCTCTCATAATTGTCTGACTCTGGGAGGTAAGGTTTTAAGAATGGTGAATATTAAGAGATTTGTTCTAGAATTCATAAAGCTGGCAAGGCTGAGCACACAAATACTGATGAGGGGCGATGCACATGCAGGACCGAGGTACCCTTGCATTTGCTCAGATGGCATGGAACAATACCTCTTAGGATTATTTTAACTTGTACTTAGTTACTTCAGTGAATATGTTCTTCCAAGATAAAGTGCTTTCATTTTGCTTCTCTGTGAAACCAATGCACATTCTACTATACAGGTCACATACAATGTCCATAGTAGGAGTATGAATTGTCTATTCAGGGCAAAAAAGCAGCTACTTATCTTATTAGTTACTGAATTCCTCATTAAGTAACACACTTTCTGCAGTGACTGTACAAGAACAGCACTGATTTATATTTGAGCTAATTTTTTTTTTTTAATATTTTACGGTGTTTAAGATTTTATCAATGTAAAAACCACTTGAAGCCGCATGCGAGTTGTACAAAAACAGCCTTAAAAAGAAGGCCTAAAATATGGGATCCACCAAAGTGAATGTAAAATATTCACCTTTTTCAAGAAGGTCAAGAGTCCACCTACTGATCAGTTTTCCTTTTGAAGCTGCCAGTTATCTCCTTCCCTACTGCAGATTCAGTTAGTTAAGTACATTCTTTACCCTTTAAAACAAGTTTTTCACTCATCTAATAGTGGAACAAACTACACAGGACTGGAGATAAATATTTTTGTAAATTATTTGTATTGGACTGTGGCTCTTCTGCAAACGACTGACTTTTTCCAAATGTTCCTATGCTTAAATGAGACAACTATATGTTGGGAACTTGGATACAGCAGCGGTAATACATACATATTTTATACCACACAGACATAAGAATGAAATTATTTATTAAAATAATTATGAGGTCATACAGGATCACTTTTCATTAGAAATTTTAGTTAACTTATATATAAAAAACAAACTACACAAACATGATACTTGACATATTTTACAACCAAGATATTTTCCTCGTTTGACGAAAACATACGTTTGAACGTACGTACGCACTTTACTCATCCACATGATCTTGAAAATATTCATCAACAAGAGCAGATTTATCTTCTTCATACTCCTGCCAGAGAGAAAACAAAAAAGTAAAACCTGACTGTTTCCCCCCAGTAGCTGTAATAATTTGTCTGTTCTCTGGCATTTTAATTAGTAAAAAAAACCCCACAACCCACATCAGGAACAATGTCTACTATGATTCCATAAAACAAGTAGCAAAACTCTGGAAGCAATTTGTTTCTAGAGCTATCCAAATTGTATGGGTCAAAATCTAGATCCAGGTATTTTGCATACCACAAGTACAAAAAAGGAGTGTAAGTATTGAATTTGTTCCTTAGGATTTATGATCTGAATAATCAAATTAGACTGGACTTGGAACTGATTTTAAGACACCAGTCTTCTTGTATTGTACATGACATAACTTATTCCTGATCTATAGYGTATACACAACACACAGGCTCAATGCATTTTTTGAACAAGTCAAAACACATAATTTATACTATGAGGACATATTTATATTATGACTTATATTATGGATCCTTTTAACTTTTTCATCTTATCATCAGACAGACCTTACCTTTGGTTCTTTAAATTCAAGATCTTCTCCATACTGAATGGTAAAGTCTATGTGCTGCAGAACTATGTTCATACTTTCCTCATCAGAGCGATCAAACGGTAAAAATCGAACCATACCATAGTCATCAATCTAGAGAAAACATTTAGAAGACATTAGTAAGAGAGTGCAGCAAGTTAGTTCTTTTACACTCATAGCACTCTAAGCCACTTCTTTAAACCAAACTACATCTTCCTTGCCTGGACTCCCAACATACCATTTAAAACCACACTGCAGACCAGAGGCATTCCCCCAATTAGAACACCTGCCCATCAGTCCCAAGTCCTACACATTAGATAAACCTGTTTTCCAAAGTTGCTAATCTTTTAGATCCTGGTATTGTTAGCATGTCTGTTATGTAAATATATAGTTTTAGGGGAAAAAATTGTTTATAGTATACATAGTATCTATAACAGCAAAGAAGCCAGGAGCCATATAGTATGGTTTATAAATACAGGACTGAATTTATGAGTACCAGTTAGAACGAAAAGCAATACACCTACCAAACCACATATGGATTTAGTCAGTTTCTTAAACATTTTGCTTTTTAATATATTTGTAGAATCCTCAATCATGGAATACATATCTGGATCTAAGTACCTAGGGGGAAAAAAAAAAGTCATCATTAACGTCAAAAGAATCCTTTGCTAAATAACAAGTAAGTCATTATGCGTTTAGATAATGATTTAACAGAAGATAATTAGAGAAAAAGATAAATATGTATATGCATGGAGTTAGCCTTTTCACTCTTTTGTAAGCATCTTATCCCAGACATATAAAGACTCTGCTCAACGTAAAACAACAGCATCTTTTCCCACTCCAAAAGAGTAGATTTTAACTGTGGGAAACATTAGACTGAATTTTGAGTGAAGTTTACCTCCAGATGTTAGACTATACAATAAATATTTGGGGAACTTACTTTTCTATTTCCCTTTTCGCTTTCTTGCTCAGCAAATCCATTTTGGTCATGATGTTGATCTGTGGAATCTCTAAAGATATCATTGCACTGAGTGCTGCCAGAATTCCAGAGATAAACTTACAGGAATATGAAAAATGACATATTTAAGTACAGACAAACACAACACCAACATGCAGGACATGACCACTAACTACCTACTGAATATATGACCAAAAACTAGCCACTGAATATATTAAACACAGACAGAAGGCCAAGTGGGAGTCATTATCTCTGTTGGAAAAGGAAGATGCTGAAGTTCCCATCTGCCATCTATTTCCAGAGTTTCAAATCTGGATCTGTCCCTTCCAGTGGCATCTAACAAAACTCAAAGCCCTTCTCAGGATTCTCACTGCTAGACTGGGAAAGGGGCATGCTCTCTTTGCAGATCTGACAAAGTTTTATAGAATCACAGAACAATTTAGATTGGAAGAGACCTTTAAAGATCATCTGGTCCATATCAGGGCCAACTTCAAGGTCAGATCAGGTTGCTCAGGATCTCATCCAGTCACGTTTTGACTAACTCCAGGAACATACATTACACAATCTCTCTGGGCCTCTGTTCCAGTCTGACCACTCTCACAGTGCAGGATTTTTTCCTCATATCCAACTGGAATTTCCCCTGCTGCAACTCGTGTCTGTTGCCTCTAATCTTTTTGCTGGGCATCTTCAAGAAGGATATGTCTCGATCTTCTCCATAACTGCTCAGTAGGCAGGTGACAACAGCAATCAGAACCCCACCCTCACCCCCCACACCCAGTTAGCAATCTCCATGGTAAAAAAAAACCAGCTCCCTACATTACTCGGATTTCTTGTTCTCTACTAATATGAACTTTTACAATAGATTTCAAATGGATACCTTAAAAGATTCCACCATAAACTGAGAATCAACAAGAAAAACTCCACAGACACGGAATTCCCACTGCTGAAGCTGCTCCACCAGCTGTTTCATCACTGGTAAATGCGTATAGAGTTCGATCTGACCTAGGACACACTTAGAATATTACTATACAGAAATGTGAAGCTAACACATAAAGAAGCATATACTAGTTCACAGTTATCAATTATACAAGTAGTGGCATTACTCTTAAAATGAATAAAAGCTGTTATAAAAAGCATGATTTTTCTTTTCAGACAAGTCTAACTGTATTTGGATGAACTTATACTGGAGGAATGGAAGAAGGATAAAGGTTTTCTTTTCCTCTGTTGACCTCCAATTAGCATTAGCAGTTGCTGTGGTATTGCCACAGCATATGACACTGTCAAAAATCTGTGCAGCCATCCAAATTAATCAGGATCAGGTTCCCTACTGAAACATCTGAAAGTGACTCTGACAGCTGTTTACAACACAAAAAATGTACGAGTGATTGTGAGCAGCAAAAATATATTGTTAATTTTATACTGCATATGAAATATGATATTTAAATATGATAACACAATATGATACTAAAATACATATGTTTGTTTACCTGGGCAATCAAACAATATATAGTCATCCTCCACATGACCAAGGCTTTCCTCTAGCCAGTTAAAATTATTGGCAAAGTATTCCATACAAAACACCAAGCCGCCATTGGGACCAAACCTTAAGGAATCATCTTCCATAACATCATCCACTTCTATTAACTCGCGGATATCTGGAACAAGACACACAATATGTTTCTAGCACACGTGTTTATAGTGGTGCACAGAGGCCGGTTACTGTAATACGCTCAAGTCTCACAAGAACTCTCGTTTGAAATCTAGGTATTACAAAGCAGCAGGAAGAGCAACAGGCAGCTCAGATACCATTTACACTCCAGAAACCTCACTCTGCTTTCCTGTGTCAAGCGTCTTCAGGCTGTACCAAGGTAGGAAAGAGGGTCTTAAACCACAGTGACAGCACGGCCTGTTACTTACCTACACTGCCTGGCCCTGCGCATCAACATATATACGTGATATACATGTATATACACACACACACATAAATTATTATAAATACATACAAAATGTTAAAGCTTACATTTAGCGTGGGGCACATCCTGCCTTTACGGTCAGATCAGAGCTACTCCTGGGCCTGGCCCTGCCCACCCCCCCGGAGCTCCCCCTCAGGCAGAGGGGCCCGGCCCGGCCCGGCCCCCCGGGGCTCCCCCCGAGGCGGAGGGGCCCGGCCCGCCCCCCCCCCCCCCCGGGGCTCACCTGCCATGACGGGGTAGCTGAAGAGCTCCGCGGCCGGGTCCAGGTTGACCACCTGCACGACGCGGCCCAGCGCCTCGCAGTGCTGCACCATGGTGGAGCAGTACGTGCTCTACAAGGCACACACACGGGGTCAGGGGCCGCCCGCCCCGCCGCCGCCGCCCCCCACCGCCCGCGCCGCCGCCCCGCCTCACCTTCCCGCTGCCCGCCGGGCCCATCACCAGCTGCGCGTAGCGAGGCATGGCGGCGGCGGCGGCCTCCCGGCTCCGCGCCACGGCGAAGCGGCAGCGGCTGGCCGCTCTACCGCCCCGTAGCGCCTTACGTCACGTGCTGCTGTAGCCTATGGCGTGCGCTGGCGTACCCCCGCCCGCCTCCCCTCAGTTACGGAACGCCCGAAGGCTCAAAAAACGCTCCTCGCCGCATAGCGCCGGGCGCCGCCCTCGCCGGTCACGCTCCCGCGGCGCGCGGCTCTCGCGAGACGGCGGCGGCGCTGGGGTGGGCGCACGTGCCGCGCGCTGTGCGGGAGCCGCCGCCGCCGGAGGAGGAGGAGCCGCCGCCGCCCCCCCGCCGCCGCGGCCTGAGGGGCCGCCCGGGTAACGCCACGCCGCCGCCACCTCCGCGGCTTCCCGCCGCAGCGACCGGCCTGCCCCGGCCTCTCCCTGCCGGGAGGGCGCCGCCTCAGCACCCTCCCTGCGCTGCGCCCCAACCCCCTTCCCCCCCCCGCACCCTCCCTGCGCTGCGCCCCAACCCCCTTCCCCCCCCCGCACCCTCCCTGCGCTGCGCGCTGAGCCCCCTCGCTGCGACCAGCCCCTCGCTGCGACCGCCCCTCACCTCCTGTGCCCCGGCACCCTCCTTCCCGTCTCCGGTTCCCCACAGCTTCCTTTCCTTCAGCTCTGAGCCCCCTCCTCTGCTCTCGCTGCGAGCCTGCCCCCACCCCCGGTATCCAGCACCCTCCGTCTCCCCGGCCCTGACCCCCTCTCCCGCCGTGTTCCCTCGCCGTGACCCTCATCCTCTCTGGGGACCCAGTACGCCCTCTCCCTCCCTAGCCCTCTCTCAGTGTTCGCCCCCAGCACCCTTCCTCCCCCGTTTATCACCTCCCTTGGTTCCCCAGCATCCTTTCTGGTGCTAGCAGTGATCCTCCACAGTCTTTCCTTGTGATCCCCCTGCTACGAACCCCGTAACTTCTGGTGCCCTGGCGTTTTCCCTCAGCTCTGTGCACTGCCCAGACGCAGCTCTTACAACAACCTGGCTCTGAGTCTTCCACACATGCAGCCTGCTCTCATGTTCCTGCGGAGCATCCTTGTGCCTTGCAACCCCCTTCGTTGGTGTCTGTTGACTCTTATTTTCTATGCTTCTTCCCTGGAAAATGCGTGCATGTAAACCGTTATTGAGTGTGTTAGTGGGTTGTGACTCCCCCCCCTTTTTTTTTTGCCGGTGTCCCAGTATCAGATTTGGATTCTTCAGATGCTGATTTAAATGACAGCCTTTCCTTTCTGATATACTTGTACCTTCCCCCTTCCAGTGTACCCACTGTTCGCCTGCCATTGACTTAATGTGATACTTAACATTTTGCTTAACCCATGTTGGTGGCTCCCATGTTTTGTTCTCACGCATCTTTCTTCATTTTCTGTTGCATTTCCTGGTGTTTCGTTTTTTCCTTTAAGTACTGGGTTTCCTTACTGCTTCATATCTTTTGCAACCACTGTCTCCATGTTTTTTCATTACTTCTGGGATCCTGTTTCTCCTCCCCTGATTATCCTGCTATTCTTATGATTGCACCTTTTCTCTATCTTGTTAGTTCTGTCAATCTCTGGGATTTTTGTTGTGTTGGGAAGGATGTGAATAATTTTAAATCCAAATTTAAGCCCTGATTATTTCCTTCTGTGACCTGCAGGCTTGTGAGATGGCTACAGATGTAGCTGAGCCTGTGGTCCCTGACTGCAAAGGAGATTTGAGGAGCGGTGCCAGGTCAGATGCTGACTATCCTCTTCGAGTTCTCTACTGTGGAGGCAAGTGTTGAAGGGGCAGTTGTCTGTGATTCTTATGATGTGCTGTTTATAAGGGCAGCCTAGCAGAAAGAATGAGAGAATCGGAGATCTGCTGTTGGTCAGCTTTTATTCAGCAAATAGACAGTGATCAGCTTGCCCTTTCTGATCTTCTTTCTAAAATAGGTTAGGTTGTGTATTCCATCTAAAGCATTTATGGTGGAATAGATGGGTTCCCCCTTTGTCGGAAAGATGGAGGTACTAACATCTTTCTGTATGTAAACAGTTGCATTGACGGGACAGTGCTCAGATTATGAACTGTGGCACAGTGATCTGTTCCTGCAGAAAGCTAGTAAAATCTTTAGCACAAAAAAGGCCTCTGACAATCAGTATGGTAATAAGAAATGAAATTAGAATTAATGAAATTGTTGCACTGTGTTTAGAATTCTGCTTTGCTCGCTGCTGCATTTGTAGTTACATGGCTGAATTTTAAGAAAGTAAATAATCTTGAAAGCTATGTTTTAGATAACTATGTTGTTATGCTTTGGACTTGAATACAATTGCAGGGCTTTGGGAAAGAATCCCTGTTTTGTATGAAAGTTTGCACAGTTTGTTTGGATGTGTTCTAAGGTTGATCTCATCTCCTGGACACTGTCTGCGCTCGTAAAAAGGAAAACAAACCAAATCATGTGGTATTTTATTAGGTATATCTTTTGCTTCAAGTAGAGCTGGTGGTTTTTTTCTGTATCTTGTACCAAAGCATCATCTTTGCTTCCTTCGTTGATTTGATTGCTCTCACTGTGAGAGTTTTATCCTAATGCACAGTGTCTGAGCAAATGACGACTGAGAGAAAATTGAAACTCTGAGTGATATCAATAATCTTTTGAGTTAGTGTGATTATAACCAGAAATTGGCATAAGTCACCCAAAACTTTAAAATATAATTTTCAATTTAACACTACTTATAAATCTTTTTGTAATCTTTTTTTTTCTCCATCTTTCTCCAGTCTGCTCATTGCCAACAGAGGTGAGTTAATTTTTTGTTGTCTGAGTTTCTTCATCTTCTTTCTGTTCTACGATTTCTGATTATGATGATTATTTCTGATCTTTGCTGGCTTTTCTTTAACTGTAACAGTTCTGTGCTTCAGCCACTGTCTTCCTTAGGGTGTCACGAAACTTCTTGTGCGATAGCGTACTGTGTTGGTATTTAATCACCCTAAAGAGAAATGGCTGTGCTGAATAGCAAATGGTCTGTATTTGTTTGTGACATATTTTGTAGTTACTTGGCTAACAACATTCATTTGGTCTTTCTTCTCTAGTACTGCGAATACATGCCTGATGTGACTAAATGTAGACAATGGCTAGAAAAGAATTTTCCAGATGAGTTTGCAAAACTTACAGTAGGTAAGAATCTTTCTCTGTTTTCTAACTGAGAAGGTATGTGCCCTTAGACTTGTTCATAAATCTTTGACATTTTCTACTTCTCAGCTCTTCCCACTTGCAGTTGTATCAAGTCTGAAAATTAAATCAGTCTTTCAAGAGTCTAGCATGCTTTGGTTGCTGTAAAAATAACAGTTTGATAAGGTCAGAAAACACTGGACAAATGATATGCGATTACAGAAATAATGTTTGAGCTTTCTTAGGGGTTAGAGAGAAATTTTCTACTGCAGCCAGTCATCTGTGCACTTGTTTCCCATCAACTGATGCAATTAGTTTATCCAAATTTATGTCTGTCCTGTCTATTGTGAATTGCTGAAGAAAGGGTCATTAACGATGTTGTGTGTTGATTTGCATATGGAATTTTAATAACACTGTCATTAATTTCTGTCCCTGTCTGTGTAAATTGTTATGTGAAGAGACTGTTCTGAAATCATAACCATATCCTTGAACGAAGGCTTTTCTGAATGTCAGAAGTTTAGTTTGGACAACTGCTATGCTATTTTGTACATGTAACTAGTATCAGGCAAGCTACACTTACAGAAATAGAAAGTGCTGTACAGTGATACTTTGTTAAATCCCTAAATTGTTTGTGTAAGAGTGTGGTAGTCTGGCCACTAATTTCTCTTTTACTCTTTCCTCTCTCCCTTCTTTCTGATATATTTAAGAAAATTCACCTAAACAGGAAGCTGGGGTTGGAGAAGGCCAAGGAACTGCAGGAGAAGAAGAAGAGAAGAAGAAGCAAAAGAGAGGCAAGGTCTACATAGTTGATTGTGGTATTGATTTATAAGCAGCTTGGGGAATCCTTTTCTAATCACTGGCCTGGACTGTGGCACAGCATCCTTGCATCTTGGTTGTTACCTACGCTTTGTACCTAAGATGACTTTGCACAAAAGAAATTGAATATATAAATGTTTCTTCCAGTTAGTAGCACAGTTGGTACGGTGACGGGACAATTAGATATGCTGATTAAAAAAAAAAAAAAAGTGTAGTAATGATAGCAAATGAAAGATGACCTGCTCTGTGTATCTGTCTGATTGTTCTTGTCACTGCTACGGCACTTATTCAGGAAGCAATTTTTCTCAACCTAAAGTCAGCTGGCATGCCTCCCGAAATACTTCTTTTTGTCCTGTTTAACAGCAGTTTATAGGACAGCTTGCAGACTAGAACAAACGTTGCCTTCCTATCATAATGCCTCACCGCACTGCTTTCTCCCTTCTTCTCTTCCACCCCTGCCCAGTATTCATGTAACAGGATTTGTTTTTATGCATTTAACACTAAGTATCCCAAAGAGCAGGTGTGTAATGGAATTACCGCTACTTCCATTAACTACTATGTCTTTTTGTGGCAGTGCTAATGAAAAACATTTCCCAAAACACTTTGGAAGGTATAAAATGTATGAAGTAGCTTAAACACACATTTGTCTTCATTAGAGTTCTTTCTGTTTAACATACTTTCCATCATAAATCAGAATGCTGGGGTTGTTAATATGTATTTGCCTGTGGAGCGCCAATTGTGTCTGTAGTGCTTCATAAATGGCTGTTAATAGCCCGGTAAGCTTCAGCTTGTAAGCCACACATCACTGCAGATGTTTCGATTTTGTCTTGTTAACCAGTTATGTTTACCTTGTCAGTAGGATGTGTAGTGAAGACAGTAATTTCCATTCTGTAGATCGGATGCTTTTCCACAGACTTCAGAACTTTTTTTTTTTCAACATTAATTTATTGTATGGGGTGACAGGGTTAGTTTTCAGCCTGTTTTTGTTATAAAATAATATTTAAGCTACTTTGATTTTCTCCTAAAATCTAAGAATATAAAAATTTCACAAGAAATTAGTATGATAGGGTAAACTGTTAAGCATGATGACATAAGATTAAATATAAGAGAGAGAGGGTGAGGAAAATGAGCAAAATTGAGACACTGGAGAAATTTACTGAAGAAATTTTAAGGCAGAAATTTACTGTCTTAAATTATCAGATATCAATTTTTAGTAATGTGGAACTGAGAGTGCTGCATGTTAGAAAAATAGCTGGTAGACTTAATAGGAAGGGATTTGTTTGCTTGTCATCAACTTGAAGGCTTTCATGCTGAGAAGGCTCTAGAACAGAAAGCTTTGGTTACCCTGGAGTAACTTGATGAGTGTATGCAGTTAGCTGAGATCTTAATCTGACTTAAAGAATCCTAATGAGCTGTCTACATCTTTTGCATGCCTTGCTCAGACTAATAAATGCCTGATATGTTGAGTGTTCCCTCAGGTTGACCTAGAAACAAATAGTAAATAAGAAGATATTACTTCATGTGGAAGTAAAGCTACTGTAGCAGGCCTCTGTTTTACAGGCACGGTGTTTTTCTGCTAACACATATTTGTGTTTTGTGCTAGGATACATGCAGATAGCTAGAACTTAGCCTGCTGTTTAACTCAGCAGCTTGAGTAGGCAAGTCCTTGGGGCACCAATAAATGGACATGAGCGGTTTGTCTCAGACACGAACCCTAAGTACGCTAAGCTCGTGAAAAACATAAAAGTAACCATTTGTTCTTAACTACTAAAGAACAATTCCTGAAAGGGGTTAAATGTTGACCAAATCCAGTGGTCAGTAATTAAAGCATGGGAAAGTCCCTTTTTCATAATTATAACAGACTCCTGCTGTGCATGCTGTTTTTTAATGCAAATTTGACATGCATGTATTGCTGTTTCTTGTAATACTGTGCTTTGATGCCATGGGACCTCTCTAAAATAATCTGAGTATGAGATATTTAATGTGTAAAATATATATTTGTTAACAAACAGAGACGGAGAAATAATAGTTCCTTTGTTTATAGTGATGAAATCTGACCTTCTAGGCTTTTTTCTTTAAGTGTAACATTTAACCAATAATCTAACTTTATACTCTGTTTTAAAGGTGGAAGAGGTCAGATAAAACAGAAAAAGAAGACTGTACCACAGAAAGTTACAATAGCTAAAATTCCTAGAGCAAAGAAAAAATATGTCACAAGAGTATGTGGCCTGGCAACATTTGGTGAGTTGGCTTTTGTCAAATGTTTTTTGTAGGTTTTAGATGTGCTTGCCTTTAACCTCATTGTATTAGCTAGAGTCTTAGCTTGTTTAATGTTAATAAAAAAGATCTCAAGTCTGAAGCTGTTTCTCTCCCTGCTGTGTAGATATCTCATTCTCCATCCTTTTATTTCCCTTTCTTGTTTGCTTACTCAGGATTATTTTTTACCTATTCTTGAGACTGATTAAGTGCACTTTCTAGTAAGGCAGACAAATCAATACCTAAGTAAGCTGACAATGCTGTTCTGCATAGCTTTAGTTCAGTTGCAAACATCTTAATCACGTTATTCGCATCTATGATATTTTACTGTTGATCACTAAATTTGGTAAAAAGATAAGCTGTAACCTTGGTTGTATTAACAAGGTAAGTTACATACCATCTGTGTGAAAGTAGCATCAGTTTTCTTGAGGGAACAGTAATTTGCATTTGCTTGATCTGAACTGGATATGTATATTCTTGCAAGAAGCCAAACTCAAAAATCATTGAGGAATGTTTCAAAAAAGATCATCCTTCAGCATGTCTATGGAAAAGCTATTTAGATAACTGTGGAAGTTACTCAGAACCAGAGGGTTTTTTTAAATCAGTTCTGCTTTTTTTTTTTTCTGGTGATTGTATATAGCACAGACCTGCATGAACAGAATATATAGAGGCCGCTCAATGACTTTGCCTTAAGGAGTCTGCCATATTTGTGGAGTGAATTGTTCTGTATGTGAATAACAGGCTTTATTTCTACTTTAACTGGAAATTGTAACATGGCCTTAACTCTAAACTGCCACTAATCCCTCAACAGTGAAAACAAGATTTAAATTCTGTTTTTTTTTTTTTTTAAATTGAGAAGACATTTGTATGACAATGACTGTACTTAAACTGTTAATTTTCCTGTCAACAGAAATTGATCTTAAGGAAGCACAAAGGTTTTTTGCTCAGAAATTTTCCTGCGGTGCCTCAGTAACAGGAGAAGATGAAATCATCATTCAGGGGGATTTTACAGATGATATTATCGACGTAATCCAGGAAAAGTGGCCTGAGGTAATAAACTGCTTCTTTCGTGAGGATTCTAGTTTTCCATGGAAGCCTCTGTTTTTTCCAATGATTTTGAAAAATGTTTTCATATTCACAGCACACGTTGTGCAAAAATTAAAGAGCAATAGTTTAACTCCTACCTATGAATGATTAAGCTAAGGAGTGATTAAAATTGAAGTCAAATATTGTTTTCATTGTCCAAAGAATGTTAACTAGGTAAGCATGTAGTGCCTGGTGCTTTGGATCCTACAGTGAGGAAGGCATGTCAAATATCTGTGGCTTCTTCCTGAATGTTTCTTAACAGTGAATGCCTAAGGAATCTTATAGTGCAATCCTCTTGTTTCAAAATGTCTTTTAAAGTATTTCAAAAGTCAATGTGCCTGAAGGCACATGTCACTTGCATAGAATTTTCCAGAGGGAATATCGGATGGGGCTGTATACTTTTCTCCCCCACACTCCATTACCTGTTCAGTTGTGGGTACTGAGTGGGAGATGTATGAAGAAAGCATACTTAATATGATGTGTTTTGGCTTTTTTTTTTTTTCCCCCTAGGTGGATGATGATAGCATTGAAGATCTCGGAGAAGTCAAGAAGTGATAGTGAAAGACTACCTTTATTTAATTATATGGTTATAAATGATGTAGCCAAAGCGAGGCTTCTAAATACACTTATTCTGCAGTGAAACTGTGGAGAACCCATATCCTTGGCATTTTCACCATTCTGTATAGGCTGCTTGTTTTTTTGTTGTGATATTTGCCAAAGTTAAATTGGGTTTTTATCATGCTTATGCATGAAGTAGATTTAAATAAAATGTTCCTCACTGAATACAGTTTCTATTTTCTTTAGAGCTACTTTCCTCTAACAGTCATAAAGGAAAATAATAACTTAAGTAATTAAAAGCTTATTTCTCATCCACTATCATTTCTGCTGAACTAAGTGAATATTTAAAGCAGGTGTCTCATGAACAGAAATCGATACCTCTGACTTACCTGCCTAGAAACTGAGAAGTCGGAATGGGGGACACATGCTGAAGATTTGCTCATAGTAAAGGAAGATGATACTTATAAGACTATAGGACTTATTTTTCAATTTTTGTTGCAAACATTTGCACAGGTCATCCGAGTCAAGCTAACTGTACGGGCTTCGTAAAGTCACATGCAACAAGAGCCTGAAGTAATTTGTGCTCACAACTCTGCTGCCAGTGTAAAACTGATAGGAAATTTAACCTAATATTTTGTTCTTAGAAAACTGTTGAATGTAAAAAAGATCTTAATAGTGTTAAGTGAAATACTAAAGAACATTAGGCTTTAAAAATAGCTTATTTCCATAATTCTGAACTAACTCCTGATCTTGCCAGTCTTCTAGATGAGGCATTGTCATTGACTTTATGCTTTTAGCGTACTGCGCATTGAAGAACGGTAGTAAGCGACACAACTCTATAGCGACTGCTGTTTGTTTCCACGTACCGCGTTCGTGCAGTAGGTGAGGCGAAGTGAAGGGTGGGAGCCCTCATACTTCCACCAGACAGCTTCAAGCATAGATTTGGTGCTGTGTATCTCACGGCTCCATTTAATCACGTTAAATATTCCCTGGCAACAGCATCCTGGAGTTGACGTTTTCTAGTCACTGTCAAACCTAGGTAGGTTTAAACCGAAGCGGGTGACATGTTGGATACTTCAGCCTCTGCCAGTTGTTTTCCTTTTTCTGTGATTTTGATTGTTTGTTTTTAAGCTGATCTGTTAATTGGGAATAACATATATAATCAGGTAATTGAATCTCTGTGGCCCTTCCCCTTAAAGAGCCGAGCGGGGTTTTTACTTTATTTCTTAACATCCAGTCGGATTCTCGTGCTGGGGTCCAGGCCGTGGAAAGCTTTCCGGGGCCTGGGGCAGCTCGAACACGCGGCGCGGGGACTCGAACCCGCAACCCCGCCGCTCGGCATGGGGGCGGGGCTTTCTCCTAACGGCCGCCCGGGGGCGGGGCTTCGGCCTAACGGCCGGGGGGGCGGGGCTCGGCGCGCAGGCGCGGGGGCGGCGGTGGGTCTGTGGGCGCGCGGGGTAACGGGCGCGGGGCGGGGGGGAGGAGGCCCTTCTCCGTGTGCGAGCGGGCCGGGGGGGATCCGCGGAGCAGGGCGGAACGGCGGCGAGGCGACGGCAGCCGGAGCTCGTGGCGCCCCGGCAAGCGCCTTCCTCAGGCCGCGGCGCCTGCTCGAGGCCGCGGGCTGTGCCCCGACCTCCCTCCGTTCTCACCGGCTTTTTATCCTTGCAGGGCTGCCGGATCAGAAGCGGTGCTGGTGGGTAATCATGTAGCGCTCAAATCAGATGGAGCCTCCAAGCTGAATGTTACAGGTCGCAAATATTTATGAGTATCCACCAGCGCGTGGTGGAAGTCTGACCCCCGACCCCTATGAATTCATCACTGCCGCCTCCTGCTTCACCCCAGGTAAAAAACGAAAATAAGCTTAACCATCAGTGCACTCTATTTCTGACACGAAAGTAGCAGTTGCACCACTAATGGTTTCAGTCAAGGGCCACAGGTGGTATGGCAAGTGTGAGGAACATTTTGGGATGGTCTCCTTTTTAAATGTAGAAATAATACTTTACTTTAGAATAACTTCAAACCTGGAGTTTATTATCAGAGAGCTGGTCACTTTTTCTTTATGCTGAAACGTGTCCCGCTTGTTATCTTTTATAGAAACTTAGCCCCAGCTTTGAGAACAGCACCATTCAGAAACAGAGGCATGAACTCCAGCTTTTAATTGCAGAACTGAAAGATCGTGACAAGGAACTCAATGACATGGTTGCAGTGCACCAGAGACAGCTTCTAGCCTGGGAAGATGATCGGCAACGAATACTGACTTTAGCAGAACGGTGCAACTTACTGGAAAGTGAGTGGTGTGCGTAGAGCACAAGGCTCTGGTCTTGTAAGTACCTTCAGGTGCTTAGACCCCTGGATAACAGTGTTCCATCCTTTAAGGAATGGCTTCCTACCCTTCAGCATTAAATTTGGTTGTCTCCTTTCTGAGATCAAAACATATGCAATAGATGGACCAAAAATGGTCATGATTTTGAGGTGGATTTGATAATCGGATAACACTTTCTCATTTCAATTTGTAAGCTGTTTCTGTGGACTCTTTAAAAAAAAAAAAAAATTGATAAATTACATATGGGGGAAGAGAGCAGTTTGCAAACATAGTGGTATACTGCAGAGCTCTGTGCTCTGAGGTTCAGCTGCACAGTTTTGACACTGTCCACAAGCCACCCCAGCTAACCACCTCGAAGCTCTGAATAGTCTTGTTTGACAGCCATACTCAAAAGATAGGTCAGAACAGAATTCATAATCCGTCTGACCTGGTAACGATGGAAATATGAGAACATGCAATCTAGGAGGGGAAAAAATGTCAAGTATGTGATTCTACTTCAGCATGTGCAACCTTAGCATCCATTTCTGAATTATGTGATTTTAAAACACTAGATTAAATTATTTTTGCCATTTTAAAGATTGCGTAGGTAGTGTCTGAGCTGTTTTCTCACAAATACTTCCTTGCTTTTTTTTCCAGATGAGCTGCACAAGAGAAATGAAATTATAAAAACACTAACCAAAAGGTTAAAGCTTTTAGAATCTCAGCAGAATGACAGTAAGACAACACTTGAGCATACACAACAGAAGTTTAAAGAGCTATCTCAAAAAACAACAGACACAACTCTTCACTGTCAAGTTCTGGAGGTAGGAGTTGAGTGATAGCATGATTTCACAGTCCGTGCATGTATAGAATGCCAGTGACATTTGTGAGTTCCACCAGTGAATAAATATTTCAGATTAAGGCTTCTGAACTGTATTTGTCTTCTAATGCAATAACGTTAGATTAAGGCATGGCTCTGATTTTCATTAAAAAAAAAAAAAAAGGCTTTCCCAAGCTTAGATTTGGAGTTTGCTGTTTATTTGCTTAGTTTGGAGGAACACTGCTCAGCACCAACTTGCTTCCAAAATGTGAGGCATTTTGACTGTAAAAGGCAGTGTTGGCCCCTGAAACAGTGTTGCCACTGGGTTAGAAAGTTCCAGAAAGTTTTACTTACAGCTTTGGTTACTGTTACAAATTGTAACATCTTGTAACTGGTTTAAGAACATGAAAATAATTGGTGTTTAACCATTCCAGATTTTTTTTTAAACTGATTTGGCAATAATGTGTTTACTGTGATAATTTTTCCTGTGTATACAGTACAATAAGGCAGTACGCCTCATTTTCATGCATCTTATCAATTTAAATTAAGATAAGCAGGATGTTAAGACCATTGATGGCAAGCAAGTTTGATTGTAATGGATTGGGGAACAAGGCTGACTCTTACTCTTCTTTCTCCAAATCCCCACAGAATCGCACATTCCCATTCCTGACGTTTAAACAAAGTTGTGCATGTATTTACTGGAAAAATAGTATCTTTGAATTACTGAAGTAGTAATTGACGCTTATTTTTGTTCACTAGGAGAAAAATCAAAATCTCAACTGCTCCGTGTTGGAACTGTCTGCTAAAATAGGCCAGCTGCAAGCTAGAGAGCAGGAGCTTCTTACTATGCTCAAGTTGAAGGTAGTATCTGTCGTCTTATCAGGCACTAAATATGGTCAAACTGCAGTGAAGTTATTAGTGACTACACCACCGTGGTTCTGTTACTGTTGATCACATTACTGTTTCATTCTTAGAATTGTTTGAGAAGGGAAAAGTGGTCAACAAACAGGAAACTGATTTACTTTCAAAAACATGCTTGTTTCCCGGCTTTGATTTTTTTTTCCTTCTCCCTAGAGCTAAAATAAAAGCTGTGAAGTAGCTATAACTACTGCAGTACTGTTGTTTTGTCAAGATCCGTGAAACAAAGATAAAACAGTAGTGAAGAATATATTTTATTTCATATTTCAGGACAAGGATATACTTGAAGCAACTGATCACATTACTGAATTTACATCTAAATTCAAACAGTTGGAGAGTGCATTGCATGCAGCTAAGTCAGAGGAATTCAGTATCAACAAAGAAAAGCAAGACTTTAAACTGAGACTGAAGGAACTACTGCTTGAAACAAATAAGCTGAAAGGTAAATGTTTATACCAGGCACTGAATTCAGTATAAATCAGTGTGCTTCCTTTTCATTCTGGAAGCATTATATTTTGTTTTAAAGATGACCTCTGTGAAAAGATGAAAGAAAATAATGAGCAGCGGGAAGAAATCATGCAGCTCAAACAAGAGAATGGCTACTTGAAGAATGAGCTTGCACTTAGTGGTAAGTGTGGGCAGTTGGCTTTCACGCCTTAACTTTCAGCACATGGGAGACTTTTAGATAACAGTCCACTAATGTCTAGGAAGGAGGCAGCTTCTTACCTACCTTTATTGCAGTTTAATAAAGGTATATGCCTCTGTGTGTCATTCTTTTATGAAAGCAATATCTTAGGGCTGCTGCAAGAGCAGTTTATAAAATCTTTCTAGTCAACTTTGTGCTTTTATGTGATAATGCGTGGAGGAGTAAACAGCTCAGAGGATTCTCTCTTGAAAGTTTTTGGGACTCTCTTGTCTGCCTATGGTATTAATATAAAAGATAGGGGTGATTTTCCTCCTCCTGACGCAAGTTGCATAGAAAATAGTTTATTCCTGAAAAAAGGCCAATTGTTGGTTCAATACTCTTACAGACAATTGGTATGCCTTGAAAAATTAGATGACCAAAGATGTCCCATACTGGGAGACAGTTTACTTTCCTGTCCCTTTTTTCCTCCCATTATCTTTGCCAAATATTGATCCCATGAATAACTATGTTAAAAATAATAATAACGGGAAGTATTTCGTAGCCCTTCCCGGTACAGACATGAAATAAAACTGATTGCTGTCATTTCCTTTCCATGAAAGAATATCAAAAATAAAAATAAATTAGTCAATGAGGTAAAATATTGCCACTACTAAAATCCTAGGTCCTAGGAAAATACTTGGTCTGTTTAGTTGTCTCATGATTTTAGTGGGTATTTTTATTTGGAGGGGGAAAAGATCCTGTTGAACTTAAGAAAATGCTTTTATTTTGTTTATGTATTTGCTTCTGCTACTACTGACAGATGCATGTACAAATGTACTTGGTGTGTATCTATTCAATTAAAGTAAGTCATTTGAAAACTGTGTGTTTTGAAACAGCTGAGAAAGCAAATAGAAAGGATCAACTTCTTCAGTTTGCCAAATCTAAACAAGTACGGACTGACACAGAACTATCAAGTTTGCGGCAGGTACAATCCTAATTACGAGATTATGAAGGAATTTTGCAGTAACATTAGATCTGTATAGAACGGTATAAAAAGTTGGAAGTAGCTGTTCTTAAATAAGAAAAAAATCAAATTTCTTCTTGCTGCCCTGCTGGGATCACTATAGAATGCTGAGTTTTTTTTTTTTTTAATTAAAAACCCATGATGTAAATCCTTATATTTACATGTGCTGTTAGCCTTTAGAGTTATAAATGTATTTACTCAATACTGCAATGAGTAAATATCACCCTCGCAGCAGTAAGTGGGGCACCCTATCTAGATAAACAGTTCATCAGGGCACTTTTATAACCAGAAAGTGCCAGGCTCCAAGAAGTCACGTGAAAGGCAGTGGGGGCTGTGAGTGTGCTGCCTCACACACATGCCCAAGGTGAACTCCTGCAGCTTGGAGAGGCATAGTGTACTAGAAGAACTGCTTCAAAAGAGACTTAAAACTAGTGCTTTTGCTTGCAGTCATTTGAGATTCCCAAAGCACATTCAATTTTTTTTACTGCTAATAGTTGATCAATGTGAACTTTTGTGTTACCTCTACACAAAATTCCTTGCAGTGCAAGCTGAACACCATGATCCTCGATCCTTGTGCTGTAATTTGCAGAACGTTGAACAACATAATAACAAGATATGTTAAGTATTAAATAACAGTAATAATACTGTATTTGTTGTATTAGTTCTATTTTAGAAGACCACAGCAATCTTCTAATAGAAATAATTTATATTGTCCTTATCCACATAACATGGCAAAGCATACTACGTTTTGCTAAATACATGCTGAGATGGCCCTTCAGATCTGGCAGGTTTTGGCTACAGATATTGGCCTAAAAAATATTTTGAGGATGTTTTTGGATAAAAAGCAGTGTGTTTTTACCTGTTTCTTGTACTTTAGACTTTCACTAAAGTGCGTCTCTATTTTTAAGCAGATCTATGTAAAACAGCAACGTGACTTGCAATTTCTTCATTTCAATTTGGAGAGTTCACAGGAATTAAGGCAAAAGCATGAAAAGAAGACACATGAAATGAGGTAAAGTAACCTATTTTTTATACTAGCTTACTTTCTGAGAACAGATGTTTTATTGTTCAGCTGCAGTTAGCATTCTGAAACAGATGTGTGCTGTGTCAAGACTTTGCTGGGCTCAACCACAGATACCCAATGCAGTTGTCAGATACCTGTTTTATGGGGTCAGAAGACGCCATGAGTATCAGTCATAGAATAAAGTATTGTATGCAAATCAGTTCATGCTGTTTTAAAAAATGGGCTAGTCAGGTGATAAGGGCATTAGTCTGGCCTGCTATTTCTTTTGTTTAAAAATCGAAGTTTATTTTGCTTTCAAATTAGGAAACTGGTGCACACCCTAGAGGTTCAGACAGAATTACCACACTATATAGAATATGAAAGAACTCTCAGAGTGATTCTGCAAAGTAACCTACAGTCAAATCTGGGCAGGCTTCTGTAGGGTTCTGGCAGGATACGGCTGTCTGTAAACTACTGCTGAACTGTGGCTACAGCTTGTGGTTAATGTATGGCTTACCGTGAGTACAGTTATGTATGCTCTTTGAATGCAATATTTGTGACGGTTCTTTATCATGCCGTTGTAGCATCGGTATGGCATTCCCTGCCCCTGAAAGTAACAGTGAAACAGGCACGGTTAGGAGTGAGGGCACCGTATGTGAGGAAGGTGGAACTGCACGAGTTCAGAAGTGTAGGCTAAAAACCATCCCTGAGGTGTGCGAAGTAGAGAACGGACTGTTACTGAATGCATCAGACTTGGAGAAAACTATCTCAGCAAACTTAAATCGGCGTCAAAAAGTTGTGAAAGGCTTGGCTGTCCTTATGGAAGAAGAGGAAAAGCAGGATGTTGCATCAAGCTCCGATGAGCCAGACAGCAAAGCATTTTGCGATACAAACAACGTAAGACCTCTGAGAGATGGGGAAATTTCCGAGAATGGATTGGAAAGTGGAGAGCATCAAACCTTTGAGTCATCTTTACCTGTATGTGAGCATTGGCCCAACTTTAAATCTTGTGTAGATTCACAAAGTACTTTGATCCAGGACACTATCTTATCTGACAAAACTGATAATGAAGATAAAATCTGGGAAGAGAGAAATGAAATTTTATGCAGCCAAAAAAGCAGAGAGACTCTTAGTACAACTCACAAGCCTGAATCTGATTCCTGTAGTAATAACTTCATCATAAAAAAAGCTGCATGGTGGAAGCCCATATCGGATCTGGAATGGATGAAGATTTTCAAACCCATAAAAGGAAGTGGAAATACATGGCACAGAAAAACTTGCAACTCTCTCAAGACTGCACAAGAGAGAAAGTGTGCCAGCCTGAAAAGGTTATGTACTCGTTACATTTAAGAAATAGATTGGTACAAGCTATAATTATGTAGAAACTTGGTGGACAAGCTATCAATAATTTGCATTATCTCGAGTGATGATGAAAGTAACTTCTGTTTTAAAATTAGACTACCGACTTGAAAATTAAAATTTAAAATAAGTTAAAATAGCTCTAAGGTATCATTATTTTTATGCATTTATTTTTTCACATCTCTTACCCACAAGAGCTGTCTGGGCAGGAAAAGCTGCAATACTGCATAATTTGCCAAATAAACTCATTAAGGAGGAAAAATACAGATTTTAAAAATCTTCTGATTTTTGGAGAGCCTAGATGTTGCTTTTAACTCTGGGTAAAATATGTTCAGTCCGGAGTTGGGCTTCTGAAGTGACGTTTCTGTAAGGCAAGAAACAAACTTGTATTTTGTGTGATGCTATAGTGACTGTGTTATTTTTATTGAGAAATCACACAGTGACGAGGTAGGAATGTAGGACAGGTCTCTTCCATACAGGCTGCTTTCCTCACTCAGGGCAAGAAAATGAGATGGCAAAGTTTAAAGTACAACAATCTGTCAGCTCTCTGGTGTGTCTTGGGACTGTATCCTTGTGTTTGTGTTGGGGGAAGAAAAGGGATGTGTAGTTGGAGATGAGCAGAATGAGTTTTCTAATGCTGGGAAGTGTCATAAAAATACTTACATGTCTCAGTGGTTTTCAAACGTCTCCAGGATATAAATGCTGCTTCACATTTATAGAAGTTGTTTTTATGCCTGCACAAGCAAGGACATTCAAAGCTGTGAATGTTTCTGTGGATTTCTCATGAAGGTTAATTTCCTCTATTTCCTTTAAAAAAACTAACCTACTGGTCAATTACCAACTGTATTTTAGAAGGATTTCTGAAGTTTTACAGAGATTTCATAGCTGCCTTTTAAAGAGGAGGAGGAGAAAGAGGAGCAGTTCTTCAGCTGGTGCAGTTTGAGTACAGTAAATGAACAGCTGTTTAAACCTGCTAAGAATTTTACCAGCAAGTCTGGCCCAGCATCCGAACAGATTAGCATTCTGGAAGGGAAATGCCTGATGTACCAATGCTTTTGTTCTGTATTGTTTTAAAACAAAAAAAGAAATTACAGAAATTGTTACTGCAGAGAGACAGACGTTTTCAGAAACAAGGTGAATGGGCAGCCAGTGAAAAAAGAGTGCTGTCTTGGCACATACACGCGCAACTTAGCTGAGCTTCACATTGTGTACGGACTGTCTGGTTTCCGTTTTCTTTAAATCATAAGAAAGGCTCTATCCGTTCCCCTTAGGTCTACCCTGATCTTTTCTAATCTGCTCACCCCAGCAGCACAAATGACACACTCCCATGCCTCCAAATCTTTTCTGAGATAAAAACTGCTTCAAGTTTTTGTCTTGCTCCTGAGGTGGTTTGAGGGGGAGAAGGAACAAATTCAACACAGACAATGTAGATAGAACAGACTTCCTTCAGCAAGGGAGAGCCGCTCTACTCATTTGGGATTTGCTACTGCTGAGCTGTCAAGTTTTCTCAATACATGCATTTGTTCCTAGGCGCTCTGTTCCTTGGAGAAAACCCCCAAACTGTCTGCTGTCCAGCCACTGCTGACTGTCTCATCTGCCACCAAATACATTCTCTCCCCTTAAATGGGAGGAAAATTTAGTGTTGCAGTCGTCAGTGTGGACTTATTGTTCAGGCATTAATGGCAACATGACATTCCTTCTGGGACTTGAATGTGGATCCTCCAGTTTTCCATTGCTGGCTTCCTCGTGCTGATGATGTATTTGGTGTGTAGGGGAGGGTGCTGGCACCTCCCTGTCAACCCAGCAAATATTTTTGACATGAGTTCCTGAATTCTGGAACAGCTAACAAGAAGGCTCTTAACTTACTGAAATACCTTATCTAACTGCAAGAGTGATTGTGAAATACTGTAATGCAGGAATCATTTCTTTGTGCTCTGACTTGGTGTGACTTCATTTCTGTTGGAGAAATATTGCTGACTTTGGATGTTAATGCAGATTCTGTTTTTAAATTTGGAGCCTCAGCAGAGTTATTTGTTCTGCGTGCTCCTGCTGGCCTACTCCCCCTGTTCCTTAGAACAGCTCACTGCCTCAAAACCAGACCTGTTTATTTCTCCCCCCCGCCACCACCACTTGCGTATTCTTCAAAACTGGCTGTGTTCATTGAATAACCTCTATCTCCTACTTCGAGGCTGCTACATCTTGGTCAGATCTCTCCTAAAGGGCCTTTTCTTCTCAGAAGCTTGCAGACATGAACTCCTCTCTCTTAAAAGCCTGTTGTGTTCTAGTGTTTTGCAAGAGAAGTAAAACGAGGCAGAGCATACAATTCTGAGCTGGCATCTCTCAGATGGGCTTTTTCTTAGATGGAATGTCATTTAAAAAGAAACCTTTCTGTAACAGTCTTGCCAGGTATGGAATGTATTGTTTCACCCAAATAAATATCTAAAGAATATTTAATGAAACGTTACAAATTTGAAAAGAGTATTTTCTTAAAAAAAATTATTTATTTTTAGTTACTTAACTGATCAGGCAGGACTAGTAAATCTTGCTGTGTTCAGAAGAGTAAGGAATACAGAAATGTTTTATTTTGGGAGATAGCCACTATTTTATTCACTCTTCAGATAAGAATAATACATGTTTTAAACCTGTATGATGCAGAAATTAGCTGTTGAAAATGAACGTGAAATATGAAAATGAAATGCATAACTTGAAACTGCCAGCAGATACCCGGGCGTACCTTTGACCAAGCTCCAGGCTGCATTCGGTGCTGTATGAAAACTTAGCGTGGGGGCAGGTGACTTCTCTTATTCTCTGAAACTTCGTTCCTCTGACAGTTATTCTAATCCTCGGGGCCTAACATATAGTTAGGGTGCTGCTGGCTTCCTGTACTGCTAGAGTAGATGATCGAGATGATTTCTAATATGCTACAGCTTTTATTAATTCTAGTTTTAACCTGTGATTATTTGGTATTGGAGCTGTGAGAGGAATTTGGTACATAGTGATAAAATTGACCTTTAAGCAATTAAAATTAAGAACTGTTTCTGTAGGGTAGGCTATAACAAAGTTAAGTTTTAGTGTGAGAAAGTGTAACAGAGAAAACTTTCAATCTTTTGACATGTATATTAAGGGCTAAAGGACCTTTTGTATCAGGGCAAGCTTGTGATGGTTGTGAGTCCGTGTTTGGACAGTAATAATGTGCTGGGTATGATTTGTTGCTTTAGCTGACATTTTATTTGCTTTTCAGGTACTCCTAAATAGACTAAAATGTATTTGGTGCTAAATTAATACTTTGTTTTGCTTTAAAACCTTGGGGAATATTCATGCCAATAGCTCTTAGGCTTCAGCTCTACACTGAAATAGTTGTCAAGCAACTGAGTTTTGGGTTTAATGACAGTTTACCAAAATTGCACTTCAAATGTACAGTTTGCTTCTGTATTAAAAATAAATAAAGTCTCTTGGAGGAAACTGTCCTGTGATCTCCAAAGTGAGATAATGACTTTAAAAGTCTGTAAGATTCTCTTTAGAAGTGCACCTACAAATACTAAGTTTGCTTAATGGTTGATTAAAAAAAATAGGAGAATGGATTGAGAGAAGAAAGAGTACTCGAGTATTGGGAGGAACTAGGTATTGCCTTATGTGTTTGCTCTTTGTAAAGTTAAATAGTTATTAAAGCATGTGGTAATAGAGGTGTTCTTGAAACAGCTTGAATGTTCATCAGAGGACGAAACTGATAAAATGAAGCTGTTAAATGTGGGAACAACTCTAAGGAACAGAGTAATCTCGCATGCTTGACTATTGCCTTGGATCAGGACCCATGAGTATCTTGTCCCATGGTTTTTCTTTGAAAGTTTAGAAAGAATGATGATACTGTTTCTGGCAATGTCTTAATTTTATTAACAGTGAAGAAAATGCAGATCTGAATTCTTTTCACTTGGATTCTCCCTGTTGTTTGACATCCACCCAAAAAGGAGACAGGCCTCAAATATATGAAAAATTCTCTGATGCAGACTTCCCTCTGGAGATCAGTAACCTTTCAGTGATTCAGCCAACCAAAAGATGCTGCAATCCTACCATTGACCAAGTTAGTATTTTATTGCAGAATGTGTTACATTAATTTTAGGGGGAATTGCAATTGGTGGAAGGAAGGCGAATGTGCATCATCATGCAAGAAGTAGGGACTCAAATTGCAGGTTGGCTGGCTGTGTAACTGTGCACGTTCTGTTTTGTCCTGTATGGACATGGGGTTGCAGTTTGGTCAGGAGTGCAGTTCAGCACCCTGCTTGCTGAGTCTGGGAATTCTGAAATTACTAAATACAAGTAGAAACTGGGAGAGAGTTCTTTCTCCACCCCATCCTGCTTGAATGGATGTCTGGGAACATCCTTTGTTTGGTTTGTTTGGTTGTTTGTTTTTTGGTGGGGTGGGGTTTGTTTGTTTGTTTTTCCAAGTTTAGCCTCAGCTTCCAACTCTGTATCGTTCAACAGATGCTTTTAGAGGAGCCCCAGCAGCCACCCCCAAATCTGCACGGCCCCCTTACATGGCACACTTCAGGCCAACTCGGAAACCTGAAGAGCTGAGGGTTAGAAGTGTTTGCCCAAGCTTGCAGCTGTGCTCATTACTTATGTGAGCATGGACTTAGAGGAAGAGGTTGGTGTGACATTTGGAGCTGTCACCAACTGTCTTTCCTCTGTCAGCTGCCAAGATAAATTCTCTTGTTCGAGCTGCTAATAAACTTGCTGCTTTTTTCAGCCATTTGAAACACTAGCTTTGTCTCCTCAGTGGCACGTGCTTTCAGCTGTCGTGCTATGCACACATGCATGCGAGTATCTATTAGAAAGCTGGTGCTAGGAAAGACCTGCCTGTTTAGCAGAAGTGTCAGCATTTAGACGGGTAATGACAGACTCTGGAACAGTGTTATATAGTAGTATTTTGAACTGAGACATTTTGAAATGAAAGTGATGATTCTTAGTATGTTATAACCCTTGGAATTTTTCCAAAGAGATCATTTCATAATTTTGGCTTACTTTCTGTCTCACCCAGGAAGCCTGTTCCCGCAAAAGTAAGCTGCAGCATTTGCTGGCCGAGTCTCGACAGATGGTTGCTGATCTGGAGCTTAGCACTCTCCTCCACGCAAGCCCTCGCTGCAGTCCAAACAGCAGCGGTGTTAATACGGTATTTATTGCTCTCCTATGACTAGATTTAGGTAGCTGGGAAGAGTCATCGTGAACAGCCTTTCCTTCCTGCTTGACCTGTGCTATGCCATTATAAACAATATCCTCCTCGCACTTTGCTGAAGAGAAAAAATTCCTGCGTGCCTTAGCATGAAATACTTGAGACGTTTTTTATTGGATTCTTTGTGGCACCTCAAGGTCATGACCAGATTTGATTTTTGCATGTGTCTAAACAGATGGAAGGAAGAAGTCATTTTGGAGCAAATTGTAGGAGTTCTAGAAAAAAGTGAACACAAGTATGACTTACATTTGGAACTGGTTTATCATGTTAGGTGTGTTTCTGGAAAGGAAGACACTATAGGAAATGAAGGAGTGATATATACGATAGTTTTGTATTTGAGTATAAATCAGACTCTCAGCATAAATAACAAGGTTTTTGTAGGTTAATAGTTTCAGTTCTTTCATTGCAGAGCCTGAGAACGTACTGAATGGGCAAAACAAATAACCTGCACGTAGCTGTCATGGCAGTGTATTTTATAAGCTTGAACCCTGCCAGGGAGGTTCTTGTCCTCAGAATATGGGCAATAAAAGTAATTGGAGTGGGGCATTTGTTTGTTCTCGCGAATATCCTTAAGAATTTCCGCCATGTTTGACAAGATTTATGACAAGGGTATTGCACCACTTTTCACTAGAAATGAGTATATGTGCACTGATGTATGTCATAAAGTGAGAATGTGGGCTTTTGGTTTTAAAGCAGACTCTTAATGAAACGGGTATGTGCTGAAACCTCAGCGGTGCTTTCCAGTGAAAGGTATTACCTCTCCCTACAAATGCTGCACCCCTTATATACTTAGATGAACTTGGCCAGAACAATATTACTGTAAGTAACAGATAAAAATAATTTCAATAGTGTTCAGAACCAGAAATTCTTAATTGTGTTGGGACAGACTGACAGAGCATAAAGGTTGTGTGCCAGTGTTTGCATGAGCTGAAACAATATTTTGTTCAGGAGTTCATCTGCAGGATTTCATTCAGTGTAAAAGACAGCAGCAGCATAGTCTTCTGCAAAGAGTATCTTGTAGAGTGGATTCCTGAAAAACCTTCTGCAAAGCAGTGATTGTTTGTGGCTGTTGCGCAGCCCCATCAGATGTCTGGCTCCTGCCTTCTGATTGGCATATCACAGCTTGACTAAACCGGCTCTCCTTTAGTAGAGAGCATGACTCTGCTTTATAACCTGATACTGCGTTTTTGAGCTTGGAAGTTGGCTTCTCATTTAGAAAGATTGCTTCAGTGGATAGAAAATAAAGCAGGCTCGTATTTACTGGTGGGGGCAGCTTCTGAACCACATCTGTAGGACTTTGATCTACTTTCAGAGCAATTCTGGGCACAAACTTGTCAAGCGTGTTTTGTTTAATCTATGCAGGCCAAGCAACTGTGCTTAAAACCAGCTTTACCTGAGGGTGTTTTAAACTGGGCTTTAAAATACAGTATACCTTAAATATAACCCTTAGTATTTGATCAGTAAGAATTTGTACCTGTTGGATTCTGTCCCCTGTTTGGGGGAGAGAGGAGAAAAGAGGATTAAAAAGTGTATCTTTGCTGTTCACTAGTTTGAGTCTGGCAGCTTTCTGTTACCTGTTTTAAGTTCTGTGATTTCCATGTAGTGTTTTTGCATTACAATATAGACAACAGAACTTGCAGAGGCTCTTTGCAGAACGCCGTTACCAGCTGCAGAAGAAAGCGAGGCTAAGCTGCCATTCTTTTCTCTATGATCTTGAGTGAGTATGAGATTTTTTTTTTTCTCCCTTGATTTTATTTTGGTTCCCTCTTTAGAAGTGCGTCTGCAATATTAATACAAGCGTATGCACTTCTGAGATGGGCCTGGCACAAGATTCTAAGTGCACCGCTCTGAGTGCATTTCCAATAAAACTCTTGTGAGATAACTATAGCAGCAAACAAATATTAAAGCAACCTGTACTTCCTTTATTCAAATAATAATACTGTTCTCAAGCATATTCCTCATGCTCACTGCCCAGAAAAAGTCTGGGCAGTTGTATTGTGCAGCTCCATTCCGGATCTTGCAGTCTTTCTTGTACCTGCACACAGTTCATTGTAGTTGGAGTCCTTCTGTGTGTTACAGATAACAGGATCAAGGATATGAGCATTGTTGAATAAGAGATTGGGAAGTGTTTTTCAATGCCATGGCTAATGGCTGTTTTTGCGTATTGTTCCTGGGCTCTGATCTCCAAAAACAGAAGTATTGAATAGAAATGTTTCAGAATAGAAAAGCTGCCTTGCCTATAGCAGGTTGTTTTTGTTTTTTTTTTTTTTTAATCGGGGAATTTCTCCCTGTCTGATTATTTGTTGTATTAATGTGAATTGCACGTTCACATGACAATGTGGATGCTTGCAGTAGGCACCATGTTGTCTGGTTCTGAGGACAAAAGAGTAACCAGATATGGTTAAAACGCCAGAAACCACGTGGGACTTGATGAGAATTAGTAACAATGGGAGGAAAATTGACAAAAGGGAGATCTAGTGCTGGCACAACCCAGGGGCTTATCTGCACAGGGAAGTTAGTCCACAGCAAGCTAGAGCGTCAAGCTGTGGGGCACTGGATGTTCATAGCGATTCTTCAGGGGAACACCAGGGATGCTTTTAGACAAAATAGCTTGGGTCCAGTGGGGAGCTGGTGCTCAGTTCTCTCTCTGTGTATTCAAATTCTGCTGTCCTTCGCTGTTTCACTCCAGTGGAGTTAAACCCTTCGTGCCTTGTGGGGAGCAGCATGGGTTATAGCACCCTAATGTTCTGTAGTTTCTGCGGGTACTTTTTGCATTAAGTCTGGAGATGCTCCTCCTTCGAAATGACTTTGGTCTGTTTACTGCACGCTAATAGGGTTCTCGCACAAAATTGATGCAGAGTAGCCAGAATACCTTACCTTACATTGCTGTAATATTCCTGCCTAGGGATGCCTAATTTCTCTACAAAGATGAGCCCTAAACTAGGCAGAAGTTGGAGATTTATAGATCAAAACCAGCACTGGGACTTGCATCCTGAAACTACTGATGTTATAAAGTTTCAGGAGCAAATCCCCAAAAGTGCTGAGCACCATGCTGATACAGCAAAGCAGTAAGCACATGCTTGGCCTACAGGAATAATCTCATTTACTTCAAGTGAGAAAGAATTGATGAAACAAATGTACCCACAATTTGCTGTGAATCTGTGACAAGATTTAGTGACTGTGCAAGTCACTGGCTGCTGCATAATTCCTATTTTCTTTCTTTCTTTATTAAAAAGCACTGAATCACTGTGATTAGTTAAATAAAAAGCAGTTTTTGCACAGCTCATAGCAAGTCCAGAAATAACTAACATGTTTGTTCAATTTCTTATAGAGAAGTGATTGAGTTGATTTTTCTTGATTGCTTTGAAATCATTTGATGGCAAGTGCACTAAGCATTAGGTTATTTCCTAATTAGCTAACAGTGATTTGGCCATTTTCATCAGTCAGTCATTTTTTCTTTAGAAACACAGATTGGGCGGGGGAGAGTTGAAAAGCCCCACAAAGGAGAAAAGGAATGAGAAAAAGGGTATATTCAGTTTTAGGCAGTGTAGCATGTGCCCCTGCTTGTAAACTCTGATTCAGTAGCTTTCAGCAAAAAGATCATTGCTTTTTGCAAAGCAAACTGGAAAGATTTTATTTCACAACACTTGAGTGGTGTCACGGAGACTCTTGTTCCTCTGTGAAGTGGTGTGCTCACCTTTCTCCTCTTCGTTTCTTATTTCTTTTACTATATTTTTTTTTCTGTCTGCAGTATGAAAATCTGTACAGTAAAATGATGTATATGTGATCATATAATATATTTTAGAGGAACTTTTCCTGTCTTTTAATCCAAACCTTTGTTTTCTGCAGTGGATGAAGATGTTTCCGTTATAGAATTAATTTTGAGAACTGAAGATTATCAATCCATCAGCTACAATGGAAAGTCACCTAACTTTTTTACCATAGTTCTTCTGTGAGTGTTTGAAAGATTCACAAGTGCCAGAAAGATGCAACTATGCTGGAATGTATTACATCGTGAAATAAAACTTAGAATTATGCCAAGATAAACAGAACTTTTTATAGCTGAGAACTTAGGTTAAATAGTAGTTTGTTCTTTAAGAATCTAAAATGCGTAATTGTTATGACATAGGAACTATTTTTCTTACCTTTTTTATGGTGACTCAGAAATATTTATAGTGTATGACACAGGCAAGAGTTCATTTTTTGTTAGTTTATGGTTTTTCTTCTGAAGTTCTTACCATGTAAAGAGATATGAATAATGTTTATAGGAAGTTCCCAATTAGTGTGGTAACCAGGAAATACCTCCTACATTGTTGAAATTGGAGAGTTGTCACCCGTGAGATGGGCAAAACAGCTCTCCCAGTCGTGAGCTATTTCTTCTTCTAACAAAAGCTTATAATAAGCTCAGGTGTTTGTATGGCCTCTTTCGGCGCTATATGGCGACAGACAGACATAATGTGACCAGCTATTGGAGCATTTAAACTATTTTTAGCCTTGACCTATTGGGCGAGACGTTTTCCATTATCACATTTTGAACATGTTTTTTAACCAAAAGGTCAAATAGGCTAATAAAGGTGATGTGTGCTTTATCTTTTTCTTGCATATTTAACACACTGTGCAACAGATTTAGTGGACAATTTATGACAGTTCTGGGGGCCACGTGACCCCAGCTGCCAGATCCTCGAGCACAGGGCAGGGCTGGCCTTCGATGGCCACTCTGCCGCATGTGACTTGTGAGCAGTTTGGTGGCACCTGTGCCAAGTCCACGTCGCTGTGCCCAGCGCCAGCGTTTTGCCCGTGTGGGAGCCGCTCGGTGGTCGACGTCCCTAGCCGTGCGGGGTGAGGCAGCAGGGACCCCTCAGGCTCGCTGCTGCGTGTCCCAAGTAGTTACTGGCTTGAAGATTTGGCGAGTGGCTCGTTGGCTCAGGGCAACGGGGCAATGCGTCACCTCCGCCGCCAGTGCGCATCCGTTCCATGGGTTCTCCGTGCGGTCGCAGGATCCTCCCCGTCCACTGCCGTGAATTCATTGCAGTGAAATACAACACTTACGCTTTGGTTTCCTCTTGTCAACTCTGTCATATGATTCTCAGCTTTCTCTTTCATCACCTAAATGAGAGCCTACTTTCCGTCGTGTACTAATGGCCTCTAAAATTAGTAGACCAACTCTGATCGCAGCTTCTGGACTGCAAACTCTTCCCCTCTGCCTGTACTGCTTGTAGGGGGAGAGGTAATCTCTGCTTCCCAGGTTTTTTATAAGAGAAGGGCTAGTTTACACAAGTGTTTAAAGCATGTTTGATTCTTCTGCCTGCTAAGCAGCTTTCCAGGCGCTGTACTCAGTCTGCTGCTGTGGGCACGGCAGAAACTCCCCCCAGAGCCCCACTGCTAGCGAGACCGTGGTGCTGCTCATTCTGAAGCTGTCCAGCTACCAATGCTGCGCTAGGTGAGTTAAACTGGTATATCAATCCCGGGAGAAATCCACACAGCTTCCTAGCGTGCGCTGGGCTTTCCAGCTTCAGCATGTTTAGCGCCACTGGATAAACACGCTGAATTGCCCTTGTGAATTTAGAATGGTAATGCTGTACCCATGAGATTAAAATCGGTATTTAAAACTGTGCTAAAGTGATGCAACAAGGATTGGAAGAAGAGCCGTAGGATTTAGTATTGGGGCTGTTCTGTGTTTGTTTTGCTGCTGTGTTTTTGCTTTGAATTCCTGCCTGGACAGTACATCCCTCCCACAGCCCCCTCCTCCTCCAGTTCTCTGCTCTCCCGGCATGCGGGGGGCTTGCCATCCAGAAATTGGAAGAAGCAGAATATTGGGGGTTATTTATTCAGGCATTAAGTGACTTGCAAAACAACTATATTATCTACCGTGCTCTGAGGCTGAAGCTGAAACTGCATCTGTTGGCGAAGAACGCTGCCTTATTTTTGGAAGCATTGCCCTGCAGGGAGTGCCCTTTCTATTGTAGTCTTGTACTGAATTCTTATTAAATAAAATAAGCTTCTGTTCCAGTGCAGCCTGCTTTCCACGGGCGTGGAGACGCTCTCTGCTACTTGGCTTTCTGAATGGGAGACTAAGAAAGTGGTGATGAAGCCCCGAGTCCCTTCAGTATGTTGTAGGTGTAGTTGTAGGGTGTATTTAAAGAAAGACACAGGAGTGTTTATTAGTAAGAGCAGGTGCCAGAACGGTGCGCGCGCTAAAGCGCTGGTAGAGGGGGAAGGAGGAGCCCGGCGGGGCTCGGCGCGGGGCGGCGGCACCTGCCGGGCGGCTCCGGCCGGACGTTTGTCCCCGTGCGCGGAAGGGGCGG
>NW_020447752.1:1115662-1128158 GCF_003343035.1 Apteryx rowi
AGGTCCCGACCCCCGCGGCGGCGCCGAGCGCGAGTCCCGGGGAAGCGGCGGCGGCTCGGCGGCCTCTGCCGTGGGGTGAGCACGGGCGAACAGGGAAAGGTGCGCGGCTGCGCCGGGCGGAGCGGGAGCGGGGCCGGGGCCGCCCCCCCCGGGGTGTCCCGTGTCCCCCCCCCGGGATGTCCCGTGTCCCCGCGGTCCCTGGAGCGGCTCCGCCCGCTTCGCTGCGTGGCCCCGGGGGGCAGCGAGGGGCGCGAAGGGAAAGTAAAAGCGGCGCCGCTCGCGCCCCCCGCGGGGCTCAGCCGGGCCCGGCCGCGGGGACCGGGCAGCCCGCTCGGGACGGACCGCGGGTGCGGCCGGAGCCCTCCCGCGGCCAGCGAGCCGCCCCGCGGCGAGATCCCCTGCCTCGCCCGGCAGCCGCGGAGGGTTTCCCAGCCTTGGCGCCGTCCTTAGCCTCTCTCCGGCAGCGCTTTCCCCCCTGGGAGCACAGAGAGCTGCTTTCTGTCCTGAACCTCGGCTTAAAACAGCCCATTTCGGACGGGGCTGGGGACGACGGAGGCAGATGACGGAGGCGCCGGGCTCGCGGAGCGGCTGGTGGCACCAGCCCAAAAACCGGTGACCTCCCGGCGCGTCCTTTGACCGCTCCGATTTGCCCCTCTCCGGGCGGCTCTGCCTCGTGCCAAAGCGGCCACCGGCACGCGGCCCCTTCCTGCGCCTGCTGTCGGATCCATCCCGGCCTCAGCCCGGAGAAGCAGCTCCTCCGGCTGCCCCGGAGCCGCTCTCTGCCCGCCCTGCGCTGGGGGCAGTTTCTGGGCACCCTAAAAGAAGCTGCTTCCTCGCCTGCCCCCTCCTGCAAACAGGCCGTTCGCAGGCTGTGAACTCTGCTCTGCTGCTCCTTCCCCGGCTCCCCGGGCTGCTTTTGCCCTGCAAAGTCCTGGCAAAGGCAGGCAGCGATTTCAGGCCTCATGGGGTCAAGGTGCCCCTCGGCCGCTTTTGGTAGGAAACGGAGATCGTTGGGTTTGGGGAGCAACAAAAGAAAACTTGCAATTCCGGTTCCTACTGGACGCGTCTCCTTCAGTCGTCCGGCCGGGCAGCGCTGATAAATAATCGCGTCCTTAGTGCTGCCGCATGCACTGGAAGGCCGCCGGCGCCGGCCGGGCCGAGGAGGGGCCGGAGGCAGCGTTTTCCCTCCTCCCTCCGCTGGCTTTTTGGTGTTTTCCGCACAGGTTTGCTCCCGGTGCTAGGAGGGCAGAAAGCCTCGGCAAGAGCAGCCCTCTCCGTCCCCATGGCATAAAGGCACCAGTGCAACCGTACCGGGGGCAGAAACCGGGCGAGTTAAGGGGAAAAAGGGCAAAAAGCCAGCTGAGGGGGCTGCTTTCGCCCTGGGTGATAGCCGAAGCTAAACCCCGCGGTCGCTGGCTGACAGCCCCATGCACCACCCAGAACTGCCCTCGCCTCCTGCTGCCGCTGCGAAACTGCCTGGAGGAGCTTCACTGCGGCGCGCTTCCCCGTAGCGAAGCCTGCCGCGCGCAGCCGGAGCCGAGCCGTCCCGGCGTCAATACCCCGTCGCTGACGTGCCCTTTACGGCTAATTATAGCCGCGGTTGCCGCAGGCCGGCCGGGCCGGTGGCACGAGTCTCCTCGGCGGGCGAGTGATGCGTGCAGGCGACCGCGCCGCCAGGATGCCGAAACCGGGCGCCCCGGCCCCTTTGCTCCGTGTGGCTGTGCTGCCGGCACGCCGGCTCCGGAGCCAGGCCAAGAAGGGCCGACGGAGCCCGTCCTCGTGGCCCGGTTGCTTCCTGAGTCATTTCCTTAGGGCCGGGGCTGATTTTCCCTTGAAACCGGCTCCCCGGCTGGAGATCACTGGCCTTGGCAGCGTAGCATGAAGCCAAACCTGCTTTTCTTTTGCTTTTCTTATTGGAAACATCTCTGCCAGAAGGTTAAGAATGGAGCGAGTTAAATACCAGCCAGGAGCGTAATTTGTGTTACTACTGAGTTACTTTTTGGGTGTGATTTGGCTTATTTGAAAGGGGAGAGCAGGTATTGGGAAGGGAGCGTCGGCGAGGCTGCATGCGGTTGGGAGCCTCGTGCCGCCGCAGGGGAAGGCTCGCGCTGGACGTGCCACTGCCGCGAGCCGCTCTCGGACGCGGCGCCACGCTGGTCCTGCCTGCCGGCCGGGGAGCAGGAGCACCGGAGCCGGGCGGGCGGCTGGCGGCAGGGGGACGTGGGCGGAAACGCCGCCGCCGTAATTACCAGCAGCCTGGAAAGAAAGGGTGGATGCAAACCGCGCGCCTGCCTTGGGGCGCCGCGACCCCCGCTTTAGTCACCGGGTTGGTACGCGAGGGGCTCAGCCCGGCCCCGGCGTCTGCGACCGGCACCTGCCCGTCTCTGGATGCGGCTTCCCGAAGAGGCCAGCGCGGAGGCAGCGGGGCGACTCTCGGCAGCCGTCCTGCGGCTCGCTGCAGCCCAGCTCTCCCCGTCCCCGCTCAGGCTCCAGCTCATCCAAAACGCCCAGGGGGAAAAGCTCCTCCTGCAGCTCCCTGATAACCGAGCCTGGAGCTTGGGGCGCGAGTGCGGTCCCTGGGCGGCGATGGGTTATGGATGCGGATGGGGATGGAGATGGGGATGCTCCTCTCTGGCCCTTTCGCCCCAAGGTTTGCACTCGGTCTTGACCCCCCGACGGGCTCGGGAGCGTTACGGCTCCGGCAACGGCTCCGGGGCCAGGCCAGCGCGCGGTGAGCCCCGAGCGCGGGGCGGCAGTGGGGAAGTGCAGATGCTCCCCCAAGGCAGCCGGCGAGGCCAGGGCCGGACCGTGGTGGCTGGCAGCCCGCGCGGGAGCAGCACCTGCCAAAGAAACCCGTAAGGAAGGAAGGCGGCGGGGGGGCGCGGAGCTGGGGAAGTCACTGAGGCCAAGCACGGATGTGCCGGAGCAGGGCAGGAAAACCACCGGGGCGGGAGAGGCTCAGAGGCAACAAGGGCGTCGTAAAATCGGCGCGTTCGCTGCTCTCCCCCGCAGGCCGTCAGCATCAGCAAAGCCATCAACGCGCAGGAGGCGCCGGTGAAGGAGAAACATGCCCGCCGTATCCTTTTCCGCAGGGCGGGGGCTTCCCGGCCCCACCGGCGGCCGCCACGCCGGGACGCCAGCGCAGCGCTTCCGCTCGCTCGGGGCTGCCATCGCGTCCGTTCCTCCGTCCCCGCGGCGATCGGTAGAAAAGCAAAGAAGGGGCAAACGCGCTGAGAGGCAACTGCAAACCTTTGCGGCAAGCAGCTGCGAGGGGAGCGGGCAGGTCCTGGAGGGGCAGAAGGTGCAGCCGGGAAAGAATAAGTGGAAGGAAAGAATAAGTGGAATAAATGCAGGTGCAGCACCTCGCGGGCGGCCTGTGTGGCACTTGGTCCCCTTTCTAATGCACATTTAAGAGGAGCAGAGTCCGTCCCCGCTGTGCCCGGCAGAGGAGGGTCTGGCCGGGGTGGGGGATGCGGGAAGAGGCGCGTGGCCGGCGCGTGCCGCTCTCCGGCGTCCCCCCCGGGCCTTGACTCGCGGCCAGGGATCATCCTGGGGACCCACCACGAGAAGGGCGCCTTCACCTTCTGGTCCTACGCCATCGGGCTGCCGCTGCCCAGCAGCGCCATCCTCAGCTGGAAGTTCTGCCACGTCTTGCACAAGGTGCTGCGCGACGGCCACCCCAACGTGAGTGCGCGCGGCCCCGTGGCGGGCTTCCCGCAGCAGGGCTTCCCGCGGCCCGCGGCTCCCCGCCGAGCGCTTCCAGGCCGGTCGCCCTTCCCTAACGCCGGAAAGCCCTCGGCCTTTTGGAGGCGGCCGGGCTGCCGCAGCAGGGTCGGGAAATGCCTCCCGGCGCGTTTTCCACCTCCTTGCTGAGTAAAACGTTTTGCCCGTAGCGTTTGTCCTACTTTTTTTTTTTTTATTCCCTGCTCCGGCAGGTCTCGGCATCTCCTGTTACGGCTGATGCTGCGACCTCGGTTTGCAGATGGCCGGGGAGGGAGGGGGGAGAGGAAAATCCCCGTCGTCTCGTGCCGGGTCCGGCCACCACGTGGGTGCTGGGGCTACAGGGCTCCTGCTCATCCCACGCCGCGGCTCCCCGGCCCCTTTGGAGCCCTCCTCCGGCCGGCTGCTGCCGAGGGGCCGCGGCTTCCGCCCGGAGCCGCCTCCCGAAGGCCGGGGGCTCGGGAGCACCGGGGGCGGCCCGGATGGGCGCTGAGCCTGCCCCGCGCGCGCCCCATCCCCGTGCCCTTGTCCCCCAGGTCCTCCAGGACTGCCAGAGGTATCGGAGCAACATCCGGGAGACGGGAGACCTGTGGGTAAGCGATGCCCGCGGCGGGGTCGGAGAGCGGCGGAGGTTTGGGTCTTTTTTCCGAGTTTTTGGCGGCTGCTCCAGGAAGGGGGGGGGAGTTGGGGGCTTTCGGGGCGGGCGCTGAGCGGCGCCTGCCCCTCGCTCCCCCCAGGGCCACCTGCACGACAGGTACGGGCAGCTGGTGAGCATCTACGCCCGCCTCCTCCTCACCAAGATCTCCTTCCACGTCAAGGTACGGCACGGCGCGCCGCCCGCCGGCAGCCCCTCGCCCCCCAGAGCCCGCTTGCCCGCCGACGGCGGCGCGGGGAGACGCGTCCCGAACCGGCGGCACCGTCTGCAGCTTCCCTTTTTTTGTTGTTTTTCTTTTGCGAGCACCCCGAGTTCCCCCCGGGCCTCGAAGTGACCGACGAGGTGCTGGAGAAGACGGCCGGGACCGACGTCAATAACATGTAAGCCGCGGAGGAGACGCGTAGCACGTGAAGGCTGGTCTCGTCCCGCGAGCCCCCCCTCTCCGGGGAAAGGCAGCCGCCGGGGGCTGAAACCCCCTCGTCGTCCATCGGGAATGAGCCCCGCGACCCTGGTTTTCGGAGGCTTTTTGCACTTAGAGCCGCCCGCGCAGCCGCAAGCTCCGGCGGCTTTGGGGATGGGGCCTGGGGCAAAGAGCTGGGAAACGCCGCCGCGCCGCCCGGAAACGTGGCGGCCGAACGTGCCGAGTCCTCTAAATCCGAGGGCGGAAAAAAGGCCGCGGCGGCGGTGACGGGGTGGTTTGTTTGCTCTGCAGCTTCCAGCTGACCGTGGAGCTGTTCGACTACCTGGACTGGGAGCTGAAGCTGTCGGAGTCGGGTGAGGCGGGCGGCCGGGCCACGCGCCGCCCGGGGCGCTTGAGCAATAGTTTCGCTCTTTGGCCGGGAATCGGGTTGCAGCCGAGCTTCCTCCTGCTCCGCCTCGGAGGAGATGCGGAGATTTTGGAAATAAAGCGTCGGCGGGGAAATCTGGCTCGGAGACTTATCCTAATATTCGTTTGCCCTCGTGGGCAATGCCGGTGCCGGGAGCGAAGGCCGCTGCCGCGGGAGCGTGCGCCTGTTTGCTTCCCCGGCCTCCTCCACCGGGAATTTCTGGCGGCTTCTTCCCTTTGATCGCACGGTGGGGCCATGGAGCTGCCCCGGGGAGCGGGACGCGGCTGGTGAGACCGTGGTCCCCACCGGCCACCCGCCTCTCCTCTCGGCCTCGCTGTGCCGAGGGTTTATATCCATAAATACTCCAGAGCTGAACGGGGAAGCGGCGGGAGTTAGCGTGCCGGCTGCGTTTCTCCCAGGGCTTTCGGAGCCGGGGTGCGCGGTGGCGCCGGCAGCCCAGGGGCCCCGTCCCAACCTCTCGGCGGGATCAAACGCAGCAGAGCAAAACCCGCGGCGGCGCGGAGCCGCGGCGGCGTTGCCCGCGGCCGGGCGATCCCAGCGCTGGCCCTCTCTCCCCGGCAGTGTTCAGGCAGCTGAGCACGGCCGTGGCCGTGTCGCAGATGTCGGCGGTGCAGTGCCGCCTGGCACCGCTCATCCAGGTGATCCAGGACTGCAGCCACCTCTACCACTACACCGTCAAGCTCATGTTCAAGCTGCACTCGTGTGAGTCCGGCTCGCGTTAGGGCCCCGGGCGCTTCTGTGCACGCCGCTGCCTCCCGCGGAGCGGAGCGCGCTCCCTTCCGGGGCCGTGCGTCCATCCGTCCTGGTCCGGGTGCCTCCATCCGCCCCAGCTGGGCTGCTGCTTGCAGCAGGCAGAGACAGGCGCTCGGGGTTGCAATTCCCCTTTTCCCAAATAAATGCCTGCAGCAGGTCGGAGGAGCCCGCTGCACGGCCCGGCGATACCGCCGCGGGTGTTCAGGGCGAGCCGCGCGCGCGGCTCCCTTTCGGGCTTCGCCCGCTCCATTCCCAGCAAATTAATTCCCGCCGGCGGCTTGGGGCTGGCTCGGCGGTCGCTGCGCCGGACACCGGCCGCTCTTTATGGCCGAACCCCCCCGGGACGCGGGCGGTGGCGGGATGCGGGCGGTGGCGGGACGCGGGCGGCGCTGCTGCGGCTTTGCAGCGCCGGCTGAGCCGCGGGCGCCTCTCGCCGCAGGTCTGCCGGCCGACACGCTGCAAGGGCACCGGGACCGCTTCCACGAGCAGTTTCGCAGGTACCCGGGGTGCCGGGGCCGGCACGGGGCGCCGGGCACCCTCCCCTCCTTCCCAGCCCCGGCTCCCCTTCGGATGGGTTTTCTCTCCCCCTCTCCAGCCTCAAAAACTTCTTCAAGAGGGCGTCCGACATGCTGTACTTCAAGCGGCTCATCCAGATCCCCCGGCTGCCGGAGGTACCGCCGGCGTCGCCACGGCGGGGTGGCAGCGCGCGGTGCTGCGGGCAGCTCCCGCGGGAGAGGCCGGGGGCCATGGGGGTCCCCAGGCACCGAGGAGACACGGCCGCGTCCTCCTCTCCCGGCAGAGCCCCCCCAACTTCCTGCGGGCCTCCGCGCTGGCGGAGCACGTGAAGCCAGTGGTCGTCATCCCCGAGGAAGCCCCCGAGGACGAGGAGCCGGAGACGCTGATCGAGATCAGCACAGCCCCTGCCATGGAGCAGCCGGTGGGACCCGGGTGGTGGGACGGGCGGTGGGATTCAGGTGGTAGGATGGGCAGTGGGAGCTGGGCGGTGGGACTCAGGTGGTGGGATGGGTGGTGGGACTCAGGTGGTAGGATGGGTGGTGGGACCTGGGCGGTGGGACTCAGGTGGTAGGATGGGTGGTGGGACCTGGGCGGTGGGACTCAGGTGGTAGGATGGGTGGTGGGACCTGGGCGGTGGGACTCAGGTGGTAGGATGGGTGGTGGGACCTGGGCGGTGGGACTCAGGTGGTAGGATGGGTGGTGGGACCTGGGCGGTGGGACTCAGGTGGTAGGATGGGCGGTGGGACCCACGGTGGTGGGACTCAGGTGGTGGGATGGGCGGTGGGACCCACGATGGTGGGACTCAGGTGGTGGGATGGGTGGTGGGACCCATGGTGGTGGGACCCAGGTGGTGGGACAGGCGGTGAAACCCACAGTGGGACCCAGGTGGTGGGACCCACGTGTCACGGGGCTTACCTCGTGCCCTCTGCCTTCCGTAGGTCACCTCGGACATATTCGAGCAAACCTTCGGGCCGCCCAACGGCATTCGCGACGACAGGTAAGGGGGGGGCTGGCAGCGGCGGTGGGGGCGGCCGGCCGCGGCGCGGGGACGAACCCGCCTCTCTCGGCAGGGACGCGCAGATCGAGAGCCTGAAGAAGGAGGTGGACACGCTTCGCGCCGAGATGGAGAGAATCAAACTGGAGGTAAAGCCCTGCGGGGGGCGAGCCGACGTCGGTGCTTTGGCGTGGAGACCCGGAGCGTGGGGAGCCCGCGGAGGCGGGTGCCGGGCACGCGGTCTCTCCCGGCGCCCGGACCAAGCTCCTGGAGGTCTAGGCGGTGGAGAGGTCTCCGGCACGTCTCGTGGCCGCTTTGCCCGGCTGGGGGGGGGCGCGCGAAGCCGGGGCAGGGCGGGCGGCTGACGCCGGACCCCGCGCGCAGGCGCAGCGCTACGTCACGCAGCTCAAGGCGCAGGTGAACAGCCTGGAGGGCGAGGTGGAGGAGCAGCGCAAGCAGAAGCAGAAGGCGCTGGTGGACAACGAGCAGCTGCGGGACGAGCTGGAGCGGCTGCAGCGGGCCAAGCAGGACGGCGACCGCTTGCAACGCCTCTACCTCGAAGCCGAAAGTAGGCGAAGGCTTGGGGCCGCGGAGGAGGCGCGCGGGAGGACGCGCGCCGGGGCAGCCGCTGACGGTCTCCTTGGCCCGGCAGGGAAAGCCAGCGCCACGGAGCTGCGCTACACCAAGCTGAAGGAGAAGCACAGCGAGCTCGTCAACACGCACGCCGAGCTGCTGAGGAAGGTACCGCCGGGGCGATGGCCGGGCGGCGGCATGGTTTTCCCGCGCGGGTCACCTGCTCCGAGCCCCTCCGAAAGGCCGCTGACTCGTGTGTCTCCCGCGCAGAACGCCGACACAGCCAAGCAGCTGACGGTCACGCAGCAGAGCCAGGAGGAGGTGGCGCGCGTCAAAGAGCAGCTGGCCTTCCAGGTGGAGCAGGTGAAGCGCGAGTCCGAGATGAAGGTGAGCCTGCCCTCCCCGGCTTCGCGCCCGCATGGGCTCCCGCCGGCGAAACGCGGGCAACCTCGGCGGGAAGCGGGGCCGCAGCGCGGGGCCGCGGTGCCTGGGGAGGCCGCTCAGCCCCCCGCGCCGCTGTGCGCTTGCAGCTGGAAGACCAGAGCCTGCAGCTGGAGCAGCTGCGGCAGGAGCTGGAGGCCCGCAAGGACGAGCTGAGCCAGGTCCAGCAGTCCCTCAGCCACGCCAAGCAGGTACGCGGGCACGCGGCGCAGCCGGGCACGCGGTGCGGGCGCGCTCCCGCCTCTGCCGAGGCAACGTCGGCCCAGCCCCACGGCGCCGGCCGCTGTGTCACGAGCTGGGCACGTCCTCAGCCCCCCAGCCCGGCCGGCGCGCGAGGCTGACGCGGGTCTCCGCAGGCGGGCTCAGAGCTGGGCGCCCAGGTGGAGGCCCTGCAGGAGGAGAAGGAGCTGCTGCGGCGCTCGGCGAGCGAGAAGGAGTGCGAGCTGCTGGCGGCGCAGGGCCTGCTCCGGGAGCAGGAGCTGCAGCGGAGCCAGGAGGCCGAGCGGGCCGCTGGCGAGGTCCGCGAGCTGCATGGGCGGCTGCTGGAGAAGGTAGGGTGAAGCACGTGCAACGGACCCCATTTGCACCCAACAGCAGTGACAGCATCCAGGAGGGTGCATGGAGCTGGGGCGCCCGGTTTCTCCTAATTCTGCTTGTGACCTGGCTCCGGGGGGGGGGGGGGAAACGCGCCGGCGGTGCACCCCGGCGGCACGGCCAACGCATCCCTCGCGCCCCACAGAGCAACCAGGAGCAGCGCCTGCAGCAGAAGCTGCTGGACGACCAGTTCGGCATCCTGCAGGAGGCCGTGCGGGAGGCCGCGGCCGTGGTGCGGGACGCGGTGGCCAAGCTGGACGACCCGCTGCACATCCGCTGCACCAGCTCCCCAGGTAGGCGGCCGCTTCGCCACCGGCGCGTTTGGCACGTCAACTCCCGGAGGGGTGAAGCAGCCCAAAACCCCCTTCCTCGGCGCCCGTGTCATTGCAGATTACCTGCTCAGCCGGGTGCAGGCGGCCCTGGAGTCCACCAGCGCCGTGGAGAAGGGGCACGCGCGCTACATGGCCACCGCTGCAGGTACGCGCCAGGCTGCTGCATCGCCCCAACCTCGCTTGCATTTGCATCAGGCTTCGCTTTCAGCAGAGGTTTAAATACAGAGGGGGTTAATACCGACGTTTCTGAGGTCTCACGCTGGTTTTTGAGCACCTTCGAGGGGGGGTTCTGCAGCCCACACGCAAGGGGAAGGCAGCTGCCCGCGGGCTGGCGGCGCCTGACCCCGACGCTCCCGTTGCGCAGATGCCTCCGGGCTGGTGGGCGCCTTGGCCCTCTTCTCGCACCTCACCGCCGACACCATCGTGAACGGCAGCGCCACGTCCCGCCTGGCTCCCCCGGACCACGCCGACCGTGAGTGAGAAACCACCCGGCGGAGCTCGCCCTTGCCGGGGCCCCGCGTGGGAACCCCCTGCGCCGCCGGCCGGGGGCTCCCGCCAGCATCGGTCCTGGACACCCGGCGCCAACCCTTCCTCTCCACCAGGGCTGATGGAGACCTGCCGCGACTGCGGCCAGCAGAGCCTCGACTACCTGGGCGAGCTGACGGAGCGGCAGTCGCTGAGCCGGGCTGAGCTGGCGGGCGTGCGGACGGCGCTCCAGGGCGTCCTCCAGCTGGCCCGGGTAGGAGCCTTAATAAACTGCACTATAAAACTTCCCAACTTTCAGAGATTTGGAAACCCCTATTAGTCTTTTCCATTAAAATCCTATTAACTCAGAGACTAGCAGCTCTCCCAAGTCCTTTGGAGATCTGCACATGTCATGCCTCTGAGGCCATATCTGCTGCACAGTGGTGGTAGGTGTGCTCCATCCCAGCTGTCTGCAGAAAACTAGTCTTGTAGTTGTATTTATTTAGGAGGAAGAAAGGAGTCTAATACCTCGTTTGGGTTTCATTCCTTATAACCACCCTTCTCTTCTCTCCCTTGACTCGTTGCTGTCTCCTGCCCCCTTCGGCAGGAGCTGAGACCCAAGAGCTTAGACATCAAGCAAGAGGAGCTGGGGGACATGGTTGAGAAGGAGATGGCCTCTACCTCGGCAGCTATCGAAGATGCCGTCAGGCGGATAGAGGTGAGACGAAGCTCTTGGACTGGCACGTTAACCCTCAACATGTGCCCTTGGGCAAAGGCAGTGACCAACTGGAGACTTACGGTACCTGTCTGTGACATGGGTCAAAACAATGAGTTCTGGGGACAAAATTTCCATTTATCCCTTGGTGTCTTCTTTTTTCCGCCTCTAGCATGCCTAGTTATCGCCATGATGTGGCGTTGAGCTCTTCCTCTTGCATTTCCCCACAGGAGATGATGAGTCAGGCCAGGAATGAAAGCTCCGGTGTCCAGCTCGAGGTGAACGAGAGGTGAGCGAAAAGGGTTAACGCGGGCAGGCTTGGCCAGCCTGCGACACCCTCACGTGTGCGCGGCTGTAAGAAAGCACTGGCAAATCGTGTTTGTGCAGCACATCCATTACGTGGTGGCTATAAAAGCATGTCCTTATCATACCTGCTGGTCTGTATTTTGCCCCAAAAACCTCACCTGGTATCTGGTGCTGCATCTTCTGGATGCTGAACAGCCAAGCCAATTGACCATGGCTTCTCTTTCTCCGTTACCTTCTGTGGGCTTCTGCAGAGCAACCTGCACGCTGGCTGGTCTTTGCAGAAAAACCTTCTTTCTAACTCAGACCAAAGTCTTCCTTTCCTGAATGCTGAGGATGCTAAATACTTTTCTCTTGTTTTCCTGCAGAATCCTGAACTCTTGCACGGACCTAATGAAGGTCAGTACTGCGGATACTGGGCTTGTAGCAAAAACTATGCAAAACTCTGACTCATCACCATTGGCAAGATCAACCCTTCAGTATGACATCTCTGTCAAACACGAGAATCCGTTTTTTTTTCATTGATCCAGGCAATTCGACTTCTTGTAATGACATCCACGAGCTTGCAGAAGGAGATAGTAGAAAGTGGCCGGGTAAGTCCTTTCCTCCACTCTTCCCTGTGCGCTGGCGTGAAATATGGGAGAATTTTGCATGACTTGCAGAAACATCAGCTGAACTTCACACTTTCTGGTGTTAATGGTGCTGTGGGGAACCTCCTTGATGGAGACAGATATCTCAGCTCTGTGCTGAGCAGATCCTGCTCTTGCCTTTACAAAGCTTTGTCCATCTCAAGATGATGGCCCAAAGTCCTGCCTGTTTTAAACCAAATAGGCAGACTCAGGGCTCTAAAGTGAGGCTTTTCAACCCAAATTTGAGCAGACCAGTGAAAGTGGCTCATAGAGCACTGAAACGTGCCACTGCCGTTGCTTTATGGCTCAGTTTTCTGAACCTCTTGGCTTTGGAAATTTACTGCTTGTGCTGTGGGTTCGTACCGCTGCGGCCCAGAGCAGGCAGCCCCGCATGTCGCAGGACCCGATCCGGGGAACAAAACCCGCCGATACAACTAACCTACTTCAAAAACCGGTTTTAATGAGCGTGTCGTTATATTCGTGCCTATTCGGGAATAAGCGTGGAAGGCGTCGTAGCTCACCCAGGCCGCGATGTTCTCGTGACGACAGGGGGCAGCAACGACGCAGGAGTTTTACGCCAAGAACTCGCGCTGGACCGAGGGGCTGATTTCCGCCTCCAAGGCGGTGGGCTGGGGCGCCACGCAGCTCGTGTAGGTACCGGCCGTGCGCGGCGGGGCGACGCGGGCGACGCGGGGGCTCTCTCGGGCGGGCGATGCAAACCTGTACGAATCTCATCATCGGCTTCATCCATCGCGGGGTGGGAGGCGCGATCCTGCCCGCTTGGATGCTTTGTACCCCAAACTTTAGGTTCTTGGCGGGGGGGGGGTGCTGAGTGGTTTGCTTCGTAAGCGAGCTCTGAGCGCCGTCGCCCTCGCCGTCCGGCCCGCAGGGAGGCGGCCGACCGCGTCGTCCTGCACACGGGCAAGTACGAGGAGCTGATCGTCTGCTCCCACGAGAT
>NW_020447752.1:1128728-1131391 GCF_003343035.1 Apteryx rowi
GCGGCAGCACTACGCCTTGGCCGGCGGCTGCGGCGACGCCGAGGACGCTGAGGCCAAGCCGGCGCCGGCGCCTCGCCGCGGCATCCTCAAGAAGCCGCCGCTGGCCCAGAAGCCCGGACACCTGCAGAGGCAGGACGGCGAGGTAGGGCCTGCCGGCACGGCTATACCTGCCGACGTGCAGATAGGGCGGTATATTTATATATGTATGCATGTATATAAAAATATATTTAAAATATATATATAGTATATTTTATATATTAAAATATATAAAAATATAACACATACAATATATTAAATATACATAAAATACAAAATATATAAAAATATAAAATACGTAAAATAAAATGTATAAAATTATATAAAATAGGTGTATAATGTATAAAACAGGCATATAATATTTAAAAATATATAAAATGCATATAAAATTTAGAAAAAATATATAAAATAGGTATATAATATTTAAAAATATATAAAATGTATATAAAATATAGAAAATAGGTGTATAATGTATAAAAATACACGTTAAAATATAGAACAATTATATAAAATAGGTATATAATGTATAAAATATATATAAAATACACATAATAATATATACTATATATAAAATATGTATCTATAAAATACATATAAAAACATATAAAAATATATATTTATGTATTTTTTCCCCTCCCTCTTCTCGTTCCAGCTGGAGCAAGACGCTGGCCTTTTCCACGCTCACGTCATAAACTTCTAGCGTGCGYGGAGGGAGGGGAGCCGGCGCCGCGGGCGGCTGGGCCTGCCTCGCTCGGCCGCGTGCCCGCTCCTCGCCGTGGCCGCGCCGGGGCAGGGCGAGGGGTCCGTCGTGCCCGCCGCCCTCCCGGGGCTTCGGCCGCGGCGCCCCGCTCTTACGTCTGTGTTTTAAACAGATGGTGCCGGGGCTGGCGCGGGCTCTGCCCTGGCTGCCGCCGCCCCGGGGGGGCTGCGGGGTCGGGGGGGGGGTTTTACACTTGATTCCTACGGGCAGGGCGGCCGGGCGCCTCGCAGCCGCGGCAGCAGCGCTGGGACACGCCGGTCTGCTTGCGGCCTCTCGGAGCAGCTCTCCCTCTTTAATTTAATTTGGGGTTGGTTTGGGTTGGTTTTTTTTTTTTTTTTTTTTCTAATTTTATCAGCACTAGGACTTCTCAGTCAATGTAGCGCTCTACTGTACCGCTCGGACCCTTTTAAAGAAATGTGAACTGTTTTTAAAGTAGGGAATTTTTTTGATCTTTTCTCGCAACTGTTTTTTTTAATTACCCTTTTTCAGCCGGAGGAATAATTTAACTTCGTTTCTGCATGGGATTGGTTCTCAAAGGAGAGGGACAATTTAGCTTTACCTGGCGCAAGGAACAGGGCTTTTATAAGGGGAAGAAAAAGCAGTTACTAGCACACACTGGCAATAAGGATACAAACTTTTTTTTTTTTTTTTTCCTTTTCTATTTTTTATTACTACAGCAATGTCAGGGGATCAGTTCCATTATGTTTTATATTTAAGATAATTAGCAGAATTAAATATAACTGTGGCCTATGCGAGCCATGGGATATTAGAAGACGAAAAGTCTGCAGCAATAAGGAATTAGTCTCTGGAAGAGACACTCGGGTATAAGAAAAATACTGTATCTTCTCTTTGAACTACTACCACGCCGTAGATTATTAAAGCAGCATATTTAAACTACATTTTTTGCCGTGCTTGGTCGGAGCATCGGGGTTGGCGTTGGGTGTTTCACGGCTGGGACTGGAGGGGCCTGGGGGGGGGGGAGGAGCAGCCCCGCGTGCCTGGCAGCCGCCCGCAATAAAGCACTTTTTTAAATAAAGCCGGTGCAAGGCAGCGCCAGCAGCTTGGGCTGGTCCTAGGGCTCCCTTTGAGCTCACCGGCGCGGGGTTGCTCCCGGGCGGCATCGCGCCCGCGCCGGGCGGCCGGGACCAGCTCGCCCGGGCACTGCCGAGGACACGCTGCCCTGGTAGCRCCAGTGCCGTAACCGCAGCACCTGCGGCCAGCTCAGTGCCCCTTCCTCCACTGCAAGGGGACCTGCTTGCCCTGATATCGTTCGGGCTATTTATAGGCGGGAATAAGGATTAATTTGCCGGGAGAATGAAGTTATCCTAACCACGTGCAAAACTGCATAATGGAAATACGGCTTAATGGAGCCTGCTAACTGTGGAAGCTCACTGCGCTAAGGCTTGCCATGGCTATATTTAAAATTTAAAGCATTCAAAGGTAAAGGAAAATGGGGCTTTAAAAGCATGGGTAAACGTGACTTGGCCAGCAGCGCTGCTGTATTTCATCAGGATTTGCTTACTTAAATCAATACTAACAATAGAGGCTACAGGTAAAACAATCCGTGTCAGCATGTACCTACTCTCAAAAAAAAAAAAAAAAACACCAGCAAAATAAAATATAAATAAACAGCAAAAACAAATATAAGTGAACATATCTAAAAAGGCCATTTAAAGTGCCACCTATGTTCTAAAGCCATTTTTATACCAAAATTAAGCTTACTGTCCATTCCTTAACTAACTAACTCCACTACTTTTTGGAATGTATTTGCTATTTATAGCAGACATTAATACAGAAAAAGGAAAAAAAAAAAAAAAACCACCACACTGCAAGCTGTATGCAAAGGCTTATTTTGGTATGCTATCAA
>NW_020447752.1:1131573-1148437 GCF_003343035.1 Apteryx rowi
CAACATACCCAAGCGAAGGAAGACACGGCATCCCACCTTCTGCTGCCTCCCGCCAGGCTAGCACCGCCTACGCGAGGTGGCAAGTGTGCGCACTAAACTCTGCCTCGTGTCTCCTAAACCATTTAAAAACCCATTGGAATTAAGCACACAAACAGGAAAGACTGCCATGACGTGCGCTAGGAAGTCAGGTGAAAAAAAAAAAAGCTGTAAAAGTCTGTTTTTAAGAAAGCGATGGGCAGCAGCCGCCCCCTGAAAGGTTATTTCCCAGCGGGGCCGACCCCGCCGCAGTGCCCGAGCCCCGTGCTGGCTCAGCCGGGGCTGTGTGTCCGTGCATCCGCCCGCGCGCCCTGGGCACCTCGGGGCTTCGGCACGGTGCTCCGGAGCAGCCCAGCCACAAAACCCCTTGGGAAACAGCAGTACGGCTGCAAACCAGAAATACAGAAGAACACAACCATTTAATAAGTGGCTCACAGGTAAGCAAGCTGGAACGACCTGCCCTTTACGGAGAAGGCTCAAGGTGCAAAATTACCTTATGTGGCGAGAGGAAAAGGTTTCAGCTTTGAAAATACTGAAAAGCTATGAAAGAGGAAAATTCCTCCTCRTCATTGCGTGCAGAAAAAGTGCCCTTGGACAGGCTGGAGGTAGAAATAGCGTGAGCAGGTTGCCCTGAGCTCACAGCAGGCGCTAGGATCGGGGTATTCACTAGCACCAGTCTTCCGAGCTTCAGGTGTCCGTGATTTGTTTTGGTGGCTGGGGAACAGGCAGAGAGCTGGGTTCAGGTGAGGTTGAGAGCCGGTAGGAGGCCAGAGGCCAGCAACAGCTCCAGGGACAAGACGTGAGCTGGGGCACCACAGAGCCCCGTAAAGCTGCTCTGAAACTTCACCCGAGACAAAACCTCTGAAAAGAATTCAGTCCGGAAACCAATACATATCCCATTTCCAGCGACGGAGCCGTGCAGAGGTGAACAGAGGTAGCTATAAAAGGCTTTACCAGAACGCCCAGCTAGAAGAGGACTCAAATTACAGGAACAAGCATTATAGAAGGATCTAGGACAAGCTCTCAGTGTCCTTAGCTCTCTCTCCTTTGCATTAGAAACACCTTTCCTGTCCCGAATGATACACGAGAACCATGTGGAGGGGCCGTCTGAACTGCACCTCAGAAGAGGCTCTTTTTGCAGCTTCGTGCACACGTTCTTGAGGCTGCGAAGCTCCGGCATCGCCTCCTCTGCTGCAGGACTGCAGCTTTTATATAACGCTACCCCCTTCCCTCGCCCCCCTGCACTGAGTCAGGCTCCCGCACCGACAGCACAGCAAGTTTGCCACAGCTGTAGCTTCCTATTTCTGCATTAGAGGAAGCGAGGTTATCGCATCTCCGGAGCCACCACAAACAGGACACAGCAAGAAGAAACTTCAGAAAGGGATTTTTTGTTTCCAAATATTACCATCAGTTTTTCTGCAGTAGGACTTCTATTTTACATTGCTGTTATAGTGACAGGTATTACAGAAAATTACATGAGGTCTTTTCCGCCTTCTGACTCATATTCCTAAATAACTTCGGTTGACTCATTTCTCCTAACATGACTTGGTTTAAATCTAAGTTTTTCTTCTATTAATAAATAAAAGTGGCTTTCCCCTTCTTTCAGCTTTTCTGGGGCAAGCTTCTAGATACTTCCACTATTTTAGGTAATCAGAAGAAACTAAGAAGTGAAGAGATTCTAATGGGCAAAACAGCCCACTTACTGCTTTGCTCCTATTAAGATGTGCAGAATCTAATCTGAKGATACCTATTCCCAATCAACTGCATACAAAATAGACTCATTATACCCAGTCACTAAAGACATGATCGATGTATTTATTATACACAGTCAGGTTATGTCCTTGCATATTTATGTTCTACAATTCATCTACAACTATCGCTACGTTCAAAACACCATTAGCATTGAGTAGCGTTAATATAACTCAACCGTGATTAAATGAGGCCACAATGGGAACACAACACCAAGAGAGATACGCTATTTTATTTAAAATCAGACCACAGTAGATTACAGAAAGACTCATTATGCAAACAAATCCACTGTACATTTCACAACTTGCTAGGCATATAAAACTGCCCCTCTGCTAGACTGTCCAGGCTTACACAGAGGAAGCGTTCAGGTGCCAGGACGACTCTGCTTCCTCTGAACTCAATGCTAGACAAGTATTTCTGTATTCAGGCTAGAGGAATTCCCAAATTGAGCTCTACGTTCAAGTCATTATTCCAGTTTGGGAGGGCAGAGAAGTCCAAAAGAGGTCAAGGGTGAGGTTGTGGAAGTTGGGGCACTAAACGTAACAGCTACCCATGACGGGACTGCGCCCAGGGCTCTGCCTCCTGGAACCACGTGAAAGCTTATATTCAAAGTAGTCCCTCCAGGCCACCGGTACAGATGTGACCTCTGCGGATCAGCTGTGTTAGAGACAATCGACTCCGTTTCCTCTAGGAGACAACACTGAAGTGCACTGAAACTCATCTCAGAGTTAGAACCATTCAATGCTGATTATCATTCAAAAAAACCTAACCACGTACAATTTAATTAACCATAACTTACAAAACTGCATACAAAAGACTGGCAAAAGTAATGTCAGCCAAAGAGAGCTTTTTCGACACTACCACCACTCTAAAGCCATGTTACACATCTTAATTTGAACTTGGTGTTCACTTCATGTTTAAAAGATTTTTCTCCGCTCTAATTATTTTGGGGAAGTACGTGCTATTTGCAGCAGAAATTAAAAATTCTTAAGACAATATATATTTTGCAAGCATATTTGAGCCACCCCCTCTCAAGTTTCAGCTTGCCTATGGCATTTTAATCTCACTATCTTATAAACAGTGCAAATTAGTATGATTCTAAACATCTTAGCCATAGCAGAATTTATTTTATTAGCTGTAACAAAACAGRAGAAGCTGTCAGGGGCAATGGGTCTAAAACATTGACACATCTCTTGCCCTACTCATTCAGATTAGTGTCTTACAGCATTTGCTTCTGAAAGGATTTAAACAGCTTTCCACAGTCCTTTTGCTCCTTTACCCTTAGACATTGCCAGCAGTCAAGTATATATTTACATATTAGTTTGTGCGCACACACACACAATTAATGGCAAAACATTTCCCATGAGCAGCTGGATTTCAGTTATGAGATTGTTATAACTGAAACATCACATTAGTTATATTACCTATGTTCAAACTAATCAATCAGTGAAGGCAACTATAAGCTTACAAATAGCAGATATCGCCTTTGTTTATTCTAAAGTATAAGGGTAAAATTTTTGTAAAAGAACGTGCTCTTGAAGAGCCCTTAAATTAGAGTTAAGCAATGGCCATTCAAATGATAAAAATGCTAATATCCTAATAGTACAATCACAAGTAGTGATCCTAAGGCACATCAGCCACATGCATATGCAATAATGCATTGTTTTGCTTTCAGACAGAAAAATTGCATTAGCTTCGTTTGTATTTAGTTTGCACAAGAGTTTGTTTTTAGATAAAGTATCCCTGAATGGTCATGTTATCACAAAAGTTACCAAAAGACAGAAAGTTTAACAAGTAGTAAAAATATTTTTGGACTACTAATACCAATAGAGTTAGATACATAAAATGCAGTGCAAATTCACAATACACTTATCTATCACCTCCATCACTTCTGAGGTTTCTCAATCCTCAGAAAAAAAGTTGGCACTTGATAAGTGTAAAATATACCTGGTTGCTTTTAATAAACGTTAGCAAAACTAATTTGAGAGTGTTTGAGCTTTTGTGTAGCAGGCTCCAAGCACAGACTTGGAAACTTAATCACCCCCCTTGTAGCCCCACCCACTTTTATTATTTCTAAGACAAATCATTTCTACAGCAGATTTATGTTTAGCATTCAGATACAACAGTTGCCATCCAAATACCAGCACTAATAGCACAGCAAAATTATTTTGAAACAATTAATAATTAACCATGCTTATACGAAGCCTCAATGAGAAAATAATACCGAGAAAAGATATTACACTATTTTAAAACACACATCCTGTACCATCACTAGATTACAGAAAAAACACACTTTGCAAACGAACCCAATGCACATGGTTTCACAACCCCCCCGTCTATAGAAACTTTCCAGACCTCCAGTGGGGAACTGGTTCAGATGCCAGTAATGCTGACCAACCTTCTGCCCTTTGTCTTCATAAGGCAAAACAAGCCAAACGACCCTATTTTCAGAATAGGGAGCTTCCTGTTATGAGATTAATTTCAGATTAGTATTTGCTAGCAACCACCACACTCCAGAGGAAATGATTAAGGGACAATCAAGGGCTTTACGTAGAGGAAAAAAATCGGATCTTCTGTTTTGACTGAAGCTGTTTTTAGTACAGGCTTCCAAACAATGTAGTGCATTCCAGGACAATGATAAGAAAGTGTTTTGAAATAATGCAGAGAATATGACAGATTATGGATTGTGTGTTCCTTAAATTACTATCAATTAGTTGAAAGGCAAAAGTTGGTTGTAGATGTGAGAAACTGATAATGATTTACGGACATATTCTGAGCAAGCAACGAGTGCTAAGGTTTGCCTCCCTCCATGCTAGATTAAAACACCAGCATGTGTCCGCACCTTAGGCTTCAAGAGTCACATGGATAATGAAATCTGAACTCCCCTAAAAAGCCTCCCCCTCCAGTGGCATAAAAAGTCAAAAATGGATTAAGATGCAAATATCCACCACAGAGCTCAAAAAACTACTCTGTTTTGACTGCTTGCAGAGACATGTTAATTGCAAATTTCGGATAGATAAGTGTGCCAAATGCTGCAAATCTAAATGAAATGGGAGAGTTAAAAATAGTTCTTCCAAACAAGAGATGGAGTTTGAAGGATAAAATGAAATTGTGGAGCTTCAAGTGGGCAATTAAATGATTTGAAAACCCTGTATTTGAATAAGAAAATACCCTGCCTAGATTCCTGGAATCATATATCAAAAACTAAGCACCTGTGTAAAAGAAAAAAAAATCATTTCTATATCCAAGGTGTGGAGAAGAAAAAACATAAGAAACAGTTATAGTAGGCAAGGAAATAAAAATGCCTGGTAAAATTTCTATAAAACTCTAAACTGGCACTACAAACAGTTTAGTTTAATTTTAAGAGACCAGGACTTTCAAGCTATCAAGCTATTTGTGAAAGGGAAGAACGTGTACTTTTATTACGAAAAGTCCAAGGTAACAACTGAAATGCAGGAATTAAACTCTTGTAACTTCCACTGTTTAAAAACCATAAAACATCTTCTGACAACAGTGTGTGCTCAATGAGCTCGGAAAGGTTGTGCACCTTGCCACCAATGCAGTCGCCCTGGCATGCTGCAAAGGCCACTGATGAGCTCCATCGCAACTCTGTGCCCAGTATCCAGATATGGCTGTTACCATCCAAATACCGGCACCGACAGAGAATTCTTTAGAGAGACAAATAGCTCCCAATTTGCCACACATACATCTGGCTGTGATGGGAATATATCAAAAGAGAAGAGGATGCTATTTCACTATCACTAAAGAATTCAAAGAGATACTTATAATGTAGAGTAAATCCACTGTACATTGTTTCACAATTTGTTGGATTTACAAAATTTAGCCCCTATCACCTTCCTAGAAGAACAACACTGTTGTCACTGATATTTGAAAACAAAAATAATCACATTTACTGAACGCAATTTCAAACCTCCGTGCCACAGCTCGGATTTTGTATTCCATTGTGCAAAAAACAGAGGCTTTCCATTGCCTACATATTAAGTCTCTGACGGGGGAAAAAAAGGAAATATAAGCACCAATACACAAGTTAGGCGCACCAAAATATTCACTGGAGGATAAAGCCAGGATGTGGTGGAAGGCGAGGTGGTCTTTGGGGAAGAGCTGGAGGATACTGTGGTACAAACTGAGATGGGTATCCTGGCTGTGGCATTTGACTTGCAGGCTGAACTCCTACTCGAGGTGGGAGAGGAGGATATGGAGCACCTGGATAAGAAACAGCTGGTCCTGAATTCATGGCTGCAGTAAAAGGAGTAGGAAAGCGTCCTGCCGGGACTGACGAAGGTGGAGGGGGTGGTATTCGTCGGGGCATCACTGAAGGAGGAGTGTTTGCATCCGAAGTGTAGGAAGCTTGAGGCGCTGGTGTTGTCTCAGGTGCTCTTGGCTGAGCCTGTGGCTGAACCTGTGGAAGTCTCTGTCCCTTCAGCACCATCTCTTGGAGCTTCTCTATTTTTACACGCCGCAGGTGAGCCAGTTTACGCTTGCTCTGATACTCATCAATGAAGGAATCCAGTGGTATTTCACCATCGAGAAACTTTTCTGCCATGTTCTGTCAAATATTGAACAATCTCTTAGAAAGCAACACACTCCAAGGGAATCTAAATGGCTTATATCCTAAAATATCATAATTTTGCTTGTGATTTTCCAGCTTGGATATGGAGGACAACTGACACACCAAGAATTCCAAGCAGAATTTTGAATTAGTAATTTCTCAGAAGCATTGGGAGTTAAATATAATTTTCTGCTTAAAATTTTGCTGACATAAAAGCAGTAAAAACATCTGAATCTGGCTTTGGACATTTTCCTGGTCATCAGAGACAGGAATAAATCAAGCTGAACAGCTTTCCTGATCACCAGCTAAGCTGAATTACAGTTCAGTACTGCTTATAATGTCAACAGAAACATTTAGAACCCTGCAAGTCTCAGTACAGAGAGGCAGATTATTGCTAAGCCAGGTGTAGTACTCACCCTTACCTGTGGCAAAGCAAAGCTTTGGGTAAATGATATTTTAATAATCAAGAGAAGAAGTGACCACACATACAATAATGAAATTCAACTTGTCCTGAAAATATCTTTTTGTGATGTCAAACTTGGGGCCAACAAGCAGGTTTTTTCCTGATGCTAACAAGCTATGTAGTTATAGAGAATGTTCTACAAGTGAATCAGCAAACAAAACTAAACACGTCCATTATTCTAAAAGCAAACCACCCTTCAAGCACCTGTATCGCAGTGAGGGGTCACCACAGGCGCTCAGAGAGCTATGTTGAAATCATCACGGAATATTCCACTGGAACTGCAGCAAAGGCAGCCCTCCCTTCTTATAACCAGCACAGGCATGCAGTTTTTCGTTACGTGACTAATTGACATTTGTAATGGATTAATATATACACACCAGGCAAACGCCATTAAAAAGAATTTGACGTTTATATGCTACTAGTCTGAAGGCAATGCAAAGGAACTAAGAGGGTTTGGCTTTCTCTTCTCTGTTTAAACAGCCTTTTCTTTTTTAAATTTCAAAGATGTTAGGAGTATCTGAGTAAAAACTACTCAAAAAAAAATTCTCATTGAAATCAAGTGACTGTTGTTTGAAGTTCAAAGAAAAGCCCAGACCATGTAATATCCCTTCAGTCTATTACATGTTCAACAGTACACCGCAGCTATGCACATTCAGAGTCTCTGGCGAGGGTGTAAGTCGCAGAAGTGAAGCATACTGTTATTACCTCTGTGTCTTCCTCAATCTTAGCCCCCTCTGTCTGAAGGAGCGCTAGCAGGGTCTCCAGTGAAGCATTACTGGACTGGCTGTCTGCAATGGCATGAAAATAACAGTAAATGACAGCTGGCTATAAGTGACTTGCCAACTGAAGCTATACAGCTGCAGCAAGCGTAAAAAGTCTTCCAAGGCACATACATACAGTCAGCATACTCCATTGTTCTAAACAGGGTGATTTACAATGAGAAAAAATGTATCTTTTAAGAATTTCAGCAACATTGCCCCAGTGCTAAAGCTGAAATTTAATTACAATTAAATATTACAATAGTGAAAACCAAAGTGCTTCAGCAAGTGCAGTATAAGACATACAATACTTCATAACTCAGTATGAAATGAAAAAGTTAGATGCAAGATTATATTTGATTTACGATTAATCATTGAAAATTCAAACTAGATTTTGCTCGTTTTATTAGACAAGTTTGACCACTTAGAGAACAGGTCAGCAATAACTAGGTACGCACCTCAGTAATAGAAAGAATTCAAGGTATGTGCTACTAAGTGTAAAATGTACTTAAGAAATCAGTAGAAGCCTGATCTATTTCAAAACTACTTGAGAATGACATTTCATTTTGTGCCCCAAATCACACAGCTAAGAACAAGAGACAGAAAACAAAGTGTTTATATTTACATAAACACAGAGAAATAAACATATAGATTCATATTTACTCAGAAAACAGCAAATAAGAATCATCAACAGAAGATGTTACCTAGTTTCGTCTTCTTTATCTGGTATGCTTCAAAAAGGACTTGCAGCTCTTGATATTTTTGAGTCAAATCTGCTTTCAAAGACTCCAACTTTGGCTGGTACAAAAGATTGCCTTCTGCCAGACTGCGGTTGCTGGCAAGAGTCATGTCCTTGCTGTGCTGAACATTTTGGGCCTGCAAAAGAAAGGTGTGTGTGAAATGACACTGGTAATACGAAGCAAGATTAATCATTATGCAGACAATACAAGACTTTCAAAACTTCTAAATCAACAAAAGTAGGTTCTCTGGAAACACCAGTACTACTGCATTAGACCTACAACAACACAGGAAAAAAAAAATTTGAGAGCAATTGCACTGAGAATATGAATCTCTCCTTTCAGATATGAACACCTGTGAATTAACCGCTTTTGGGACAGGAGGAAGTACCAATCTGATGCCACTTTCCTGCACAATTTTTTCACAGGCAGCAAACAAAGTTCATTAATCAGGGTTTTTTCCCCAAGCTAGAAATTGTAGTTATTTTTATTCCAAATATTTGAAGAGTTTGTGTCGTGGGAAAGGATCCATCAGAACCTCTTCTCCTTTGACAAGGGGTAGAGGAATCAGCAAATGAGCCTGCAGAAAGAAAAGCTTCTACCAGTTCCAAACAGAAACAGGGGTCCTACTCTGGGGAACCGTCTGCAGGAAGCAGGTTTCACCTTGTCACTACGGCAGYGGCGACCCTGCGGAAATCAGGCGCTGGATGCTCATTTAGACATCTCTGCTAAGTGGCAGGAGAATGCTGTTTGTGTCACCCGATTTTCTTCTCATCCCTGTCACTAATTTGCATAAGATCTGACCGGCTGGTTAAACCACAGCTCTGCAAGCTCGCAGCTTTGTATTCACGTCCTGCTACTCCAACACGTTCTGTATAAAATTTTATCCATTATTTAACCTAGATGCTTCTTCATCCCTACCTCATGCACTGTCTTAACCATCCCCCCCCCAACACCGTGATGAACGCTGACAGATGTAGCAACACTTGCTCCTAAAAACCTTTGAATCCCTACAACAAGATGCAACCAGACTGCAAAAGAGTATCCTCTTTTATCTTACTAAAACGCAAAAAAAAAAAAAGAAAAAAAAATCGAGGAGCACATCATTGTGGTTCCCTCTCCAGAATATTCTTCCTAAATTATGTTAGATCAGTCCTGGATTGATGCCAAAATCCTGTTTTTCAGTTTAATCCTTCTGCTTAGCCTGAAGACAGTGTTCTTAAAGAACAAATGACAAGTCTCACAGAAGCACTGCGGGCGAGATCCTGAGCTTGCTCATACACACGCACGCACACAATTTTATCAAGGCATGAACTTTGGAAAAGCTGAATGACTGAGGAAACCCGCCCTGGATGTCACACTAGAGCCACTGAAAGATTCAGACATCAAAAGGAGAGAGACGCAAGGGATCTGCTCTCAGATTTCGAGCCTGAATCAACACACGGGATGATTTTCCCACGGCGTGACAGATTGGTTCTATTAAATTGCCTTCCAATTCAGTGAAAGATTTTATGTACTTTTTGTGACCTTCTACATTAACACGCCCTGTCCTTGCCCATGATCACTGTTTAGATAGAACAGGTTTTAGTTAAGTGCAGTTTCACGGAGTTCAGCGCACACATGAAGAGTACAGTGCTCTCCTCCTCTGGCACTCGTGCTTAGACGTAGGGGAGCCTCCTTCCACGAGCCATCGAAAGCCCCGGAAAAGGCCACGATCACGGTTCAGGTGTTCTTGGCAGTCTGAGCACAAGACTAGGTGCATCGGGTAAAAATATTTTCCACGCGCAGCAACAGCATCTTCAAAAGCCATTATTTCCTTTTGAAATGTTTATACACAATACTTTAATCTGCTAACTTCAAATCTGACTCAGTATTACTTAAACACATTCTCGGTATTTGAGGCGCAATATCTGGGGCCAAAATTTTACTCTTTTGCCCTGCTCTTGTTAAGCCACTTAGAAAACCATCAAGTCAAGGATAACACCGAGTCCTAAATTCTACATCAATCAAAATAAAATCATCTTTCAAATTGTACAAACGGGACAAACTGTGTTTGCAGTATTGTTTTGTCTTCTCAAGAGTCTCACATCAAAACTAAATAAGCTTTCAACTCTATACTTGTGTTCAACTTGAATACTTTCCAAGGATGAAAAGAAAATCCTTTCTTCTCATTTTTGAATCCAATGCAAAATAATTTAAATTAAACCGGTTGCTTTCACTTATTCGTTCTTATATGACCTAACACTGTTAGACTGCACTTTTAGAAAGCTGAAGTCCCCCTATTTTACATTTTTCCTAACAATTATTAATGGAACTAAAATACACACTATTTAATAGCTTAATTTCTAACCATACTAGCTGCCATCATCACAGCTTTTTGTAAACTATTTATCTTCTGAACTACCAGCCAAAGAAGACTGTGTAAAAAAAAAAATAATAATAATAATAATAATAATAGTTTCTGATGCCTCTCCTCCTTCACCATTTTAATGAGAAAACTACCTTCTTTAAGCAACTTGCAATTTTATCTGGCAATTACATTTTCAGTGCTTGTAAGGTTGACATTCTCATTTCAGAGTAGTCGCCCAGTCAGTCTGCGAAGACTAGTTTTATGAGTGGACTTTGATCTTTCTTCAGGATGAAGAACATTTTACCTACCTTTTCTCTAGAGAGGAAAAAGCTTGTGGAATGAAGGATACGCAAATCTATACACATTTCATGAGGGCAAAACCCAAGAAGAAAAGGAATGTTTAACTCACATCATATATAATGAGGAAGAGACAAAAGAACTTGGGGAAAATAGGGAGAACAACAGAAAAGGCTTCCTGAAGTGAGATGAGACTCAGAAACGGCTTCTTAAATAACAGACGCTCTGTCTTTGACACCAGACAAAGCTTCAGTCACTGCACGGGGCTTTACAGTTTAACGGCTTTAGTTTGATTAACAGGACTTTCCAAACTCTAGGCAATATTTCATCGCTTGAGTGAATAAGAAATATGCCTGCAGTATAAGGGAATGCTTAGACCCATATTTAAAAGCCTTCCCATCTTCCAGCTTGCAAATTAATCAGTCAGTTGATTTACATAATAGAAAAAAAAACCCTAAGTAACTGTGTTAAACAGACAAATAGAAAAACATGTTTTGGAGAGGTGAGCAAGGTGAAGTGACCATGCCAGGACCTCCACCGTTCAGTCCCGGGCACAAAACTGAACTCTCCTGACTCAAGTACCATCATGTCCCTCCGCAAGACTATGGAGGCGAAGGAGGAAACAAATGTCTAAATTCCACAAAGATTTTTCTGAAGAACTTTTATTTCTAAATCATTATGAATGTGTAAAGATGAAGAAACATGAGCTTAACAGGATGTACCTGTCTTGCAGAAATATGGGGAAAAAAACAATATTATAACAGCATTTGGAAAATCTTATTTACCTGGTTTGAATGCAGACAACCCCAGGCAAGCTACCTGCATCTAATGTAGAATGACATCCTTTCCTGCACCACGTGTTTGATATCTAGCAATTACTGATTATTCTAAACTTAGCTGAAAGTCTTTAAAATGTTTTAAAAATTAAAAAAAAAGAAAAAAAAGCATTCTCAATTGCACATTAATTTTCACTGCTTGAAATTAGAACACACAACTTAATGACTCAACTTTGTCCATATTCCAGCACTTCTAAGATGGACATATCTTTCTATAGAATTGAACAGAAAACACGATTGACATTTACTGATCAAATCAAAAGTTACTCTCAAAGTCTTCACTTCCAGCATCATTCACTGTGTCAAATTTCTTTAAAAAATGGGCAGGTGAACAGATGAGAAATTCATACTGAATTGTACTCAAGGCATGAGAAGAACCTGTCGCTCAAACACAAGCTAAACTAAAGACAGACAGGCTTTCAAGAAAAAAAAAAGAAGCTGGAGAAAACCTATTCGGGACATTTAAATGTTTTGTTTCATTAAAAGTTTGAACTTTGTGGAGTCAGTAAGTTCTATTTTGCAACAGAAAGAGCAAATAATAATCCCAAAGCAATCCAACTTGAACACAGTCACAATTCTACAAACCAAAGTAACCTCTGGCACCGATGTGAAGTCAGAGCAACGAGCTTTTCTGCAATTGTTTCACTGCATTTAGAAGTTAAGTCAAGGAATCACAAAAGCAAGTGCGGTTAAGTTAGCCTAAAAGAAAGAAGCTTTCAAAAATTGCTGACTCATTTAAGATTAAAAAAAMCCCACAATTACAAAACCATGCAAGGGTCAAAGATATGGTACAGCATGACTAGTCTATTAAGATTATCAACGCAGCATAACGTAACCTTTCAGCATCCATTCGCAGCTTGTCACGAGCCCAAGGCAAGACCAATCCATCAGCTATAACCGAACAAGCAAGGAGTAAATCCGATATTGAGTTATTTTGTTGTCAGACGTGTTGTGTGACAAAAATTTGTATTAGTGGGGAACTGCTATAGCATCAGATGTTCACCTACCTAATGGCACTGCAGTGGGGAAAAAAAAGTTAGTAACAGAAATAAGCAAATAGCACACAGCTCTTTCGCAGAATTGCTATCAAGACTCTTGAGGTCATGAGCACTTCAACAAGCAAGAAACTTTAATCTAAAAGCAGAGGAAAAGTACCAGGCAGAATCATGAGACATATGAGAGAGGTTGATATTACGGAGAACATAAGCATTTTTTTAAACTGCTGAACTTTCACTATGAATTATGAATGGGACAAACAGCTGCTTATAAATGGATTTTAATGGTAGGATTGCTTAACACTGAGTAGACCACTCTGAAACCAAACTATGTACAGGGCAAGAACATGAAGCTGCAGTCACACACGGGTTAATAAAGACAAAAATCATAGCTTGTGCAGCACTTCAAAATTTAAGATGGTTAAAAAGTGGATCTTGTTAAAAGAAGTATGAAGAGTTTTACTCAAGAATTGATTAAATAAGCAGTTCCAAGAAAAGCACTGGCAGCAGCAACTGCTTCAGGGAATTCAGATCCTACTACTTTCATGAACTGCAGTTTTGTTTCACCCCACTTCTAAAAGGAAGAAAAATGCTGGATAAAGTTAAAACAGAAGCTAGTACTAGCTTATTTATCATGTATTCCAAAATAATAGTTTACAGCAGATATCCAGCAAGAGTGATCTGTGCAAAATGATTCTGAGAAGCACTGCTCCTATTCATCTAAAAGCGTCTGTTCCCAAAAGAACAATTCCGGATCAGATGCCTCCTGAGATGCAGTCTGAATTACACTAATCCCAGCTACCCACAAAATCCATCAAATGCTGCTATAATTATGAGCTTGCTTTGGCAAGCACCACAGCAAGTAGTCTATCAGTGCCTTCATGAAAAGGTCCCTTAAGTAGCTATAAATAAATAAATAAATAAAAGAGTTCTAAACTGCAGCATTTTAATTGCTTTATATATAGCATAATCCACATGGCAGTTTTAGGCTTCTCTGCTCTTCCTCTAGCCTTCATCATTCTCACATTCTCTCTTTCACTTACATTACATACTTGTAAATTAGGAATAAAATACCCAGTCACACTGCAAGAGTATAAATTTAGGTCTTCTGATTACATAAGTACTAGTTTCAAAAATTACAAAATAAAGATTAAAAGGTAAATTGCGATTCCTAAGTGTTTACACTGGAGGAAAGAGCCATACAAAACAGCAACTTGTGCTCATTAGATACAGGCAGGTTATTCATTTGATGCTGAACTGAGAAAGACAATTCTGTAGTTGTCACCAAGTCTAATTCCTAACTTTATAACTAAATTTCATGTTTGGCAAACAAGAACATAACCACTTACACAATGTGGTTTTAGGACAAGATCAGGAATCCAAGAAATCTGGGCATGCATTCACATAGTTTAAACTTGGACTTTCTGCGCTGCCCATTCTTTTCAAACGGTTTTTGAGAGAAGAACTACACTTGAAAACCCCTTCTGGGCTTGCCAGTGTACTTTAAAATCCTGGAATGAGAAGGCAATACATTTTTGACGTCTTGATTTCACGTAATTAAGGTACTGAAGAGCAAATAATTTTTGGCAATAGAACTCTAGAGTCAATAGCACAAATGTTTCACTGTTGCTAAAGCGATGTTCCAATACATATAGCAAGAGAAAACTCATTGATCTACCACCAGTGTCAGGTCACGAATACTCTTATCTATGCCATTTTGATCACACTGAGATTGACTTTATATTATAAACAATGTACTTTTATTTCATGAAGATGAATACTGTAGATGTACTACAGAGATTAACCTCAAAGGATTATCAAAATAACTCAATTTTAAAAGACTAGCAGTACCAGACAATTGGCTTCCTTCCTCTTTCTAACAGACAAGATGTTCGTTGTTCAAGCTCTGAAAGCCTAGAGGCTTCAAAAACAACCTTGCAGACAGAAAAAGTAGTTTAGCTCTTTGATGCCACATTTTCACATACCTGGGGTTACGGCATGAAGGACACTGTATATTACAGTGTAATATATATGCAGTATACACACACACACACATATATACCCCTCAACAACATATACAAAGCTTGCTCAAATGCAGCACAGGAATACATTCTCTTTAAGGCTGGAAGCTGTCTATTTTTAGCTATTAGCAACAAAGCCAAGTGGTTTTCCAAATCCTCCTCTCTGTGCACAAAACATCGTTTTTTGAGCAGGGTTTCCCTTGCAACAAGGCGAATAAAGGTTTTTTCAATTATGGAATAATCAGCTTTAGTCAATTTTGCTGAAAATAAAAGTGACCTCAGAGGAGTGACTAAGGAATCATGATTAATCAGCATCCCACAGTAAAACTGCTAATTTGGGGGACTTTGGACTAATCCTACAACCTAGATACACATGGCCTGACAGACAACCAAATAGCTACCTTAAGTACTAGTGAAGTCACTATGGTTTCTCCTTAATATTCAGAGTTCTCCTCTCTCCCTCTTCCTGCCGCATACTTCATAGTCAAAAATCGGGACCCAGTAGTGCAAAACAGTCAAAGTAAACAATCCAGTGAAGGCAAAACCAGAATGAGAAAGAAGTATTTGAGCACGGCCAACTCCAAGGTGGGTAGATACATTTCTAGTTGAACAGACTCTAGTAAAAGCCTCGGCACACAATAAAAAAAGGATTACACCAGACAGTAGCATAGCCGTATTTCCACACAGCTTGGATACCTTCAAACCTAGCCACACTTTCCAAACACCACAAAATATTCCCTCAGGCCTGGAGAACTTTACTCTACAATTTCAAAGCCTTCTGCTGCCAACTGAGGAGGAAAACCAGAGGGTCAAATTGAGAATACAGTCTAGTGCTACAATGCTTAGCTTTTCTACTAAGGTCATACAGGTTTCCAGCCACTTTTGACCTACAGTGCTAAGGGTGTGTTGACAAAAACAAACAAACAAAAAAACAAAGAAAACACTGAACCAGGTCATCTACTGGCACACCTTGCCAGATCAGCAATGCYTTTTCAAAGCTAAGCCCATTATAACCTATTGATTTCTCTTAAATATTTAGTCTTGTTTTATAAAGCTACTCCTACCCTCCAGTAAGTCCGTGCAGCCTCAATGATCTTATATATTGCCCTTATTGCAGCAGTAACTGTTTCTTCAACTATTTAAGTTCTCAAAATATAACCTCACATGGAAAAGTTATCATGTCTGACAATGTCTCCCAAATCTATTTACACAAGGTACAAAATATAGATGTTGCATAATGCAACAAGTAACTTCCCTAGGACACCTTATTATCTCAATCTCAGCCTTTAATTGGCCTCTTCATCTGTAATACTTCAACAATTTGGTCTGACATGATCCAGAACGATTTATTTGAGTGTACCGAAAGGGCCAGCATCATAGTTTCATGTAAAGCAATTAAAATCGCTTTTACTCAATAAACTAAGCTTTTTTCTAAAGAATATGTTGTCACTTTTTTCCCACAAGGCTTTTATCCTCTAGATTGAAAAATATATATATATATATATATATATATATAACAAGAGTCAGAAAAATATAGCCTATTTTTTTTTCTTTTGAAATTTTCTTATAAGTGGTTTCATCTTATGTTCTCAGCTGACTACTCATTTAGTCCTTTAGGTGCATTTGTGGTCACATAAAGCTGGGACACTCTCATATCGAAACTACAGTACGCACTGTTCGCTGCCACATAGAGAACGACTAAAAACCAGAAGACGACAATCACAGCAGCAGAAAGAGAACAGGCTCCCGCTTTGTTTTAATAAGTATAGATCCAAACGCACGGCCTGGAGTCTAATACACTGACAAAGATATTTCAAATAAGTTAAAAAAAAAAGGGGGGGGGGTGACAGTGGTCAACGCGCTCGGCATGCCAAGCCGGGCACACAGAAACCTCTTTCATATTGTTTTGAATTAAGGCTGCAGTTGGGCTGAGAGCGCGAACAGCGCCGGCTTCATCCCGACAAAACCCTCCGGCGCGGCCAAGGCGCCCAACAAGGGCCGCATTAATGGAAAAACTGATACCACCTCCGGCCCGTCAGGGGCTCCTAATTT
>NW_020447752.1:1149147-1169343 GCF_003343035.1 Apteryx rowi
GGGCCCCGGCCGGCGGCCGCCATTTTGGGGGAAGGCGCCAACGGCTGGCGGCCCGCGAGGCCTCGGCCCTCTCGGGAAGGAAGGGGTGTTTGAGCTGTGGCGCCTGGCACTGGGGCCTGGCTGCCCCACAGAGGGAGGCCGGGGGGCTTCTCCTAGCGATGCCAGGCCTGGGCCTCGGGTGGCGGCGGTTGGAGTCCCTCAACGGCACGCGCCTTGCACGCCTCGCGCTTGCRATGCCTGCTGCTCACAAGGCCGTCGCTGTCCCCTGGGCAGGCGGCCGTAGGGATAGTGGCAGGATTAAAAGGCCCTTGGGGATTTGGGGGGCCTGATACTTTCATTTCATCGCTGCAGCGCAGGGCTTGATACTTTCGTTTCGTCATGCAGACCTCGGGCTGGCACGGAGAGCTCACCGAGCAGACTGTGTCCTCTGCCCTGAAGGACGCGGGGAGGTGAACTCTGAGCCTTCACATCTGCCCCAGATACCACCAGTAACAACGCTGCAGGCCAAAGTTATTGCGGGCGTTTTTGTGCTCCTTTTGTTTTTAGTACAGCTGTAAATTAGGAAGGAAGATCAGTAGAATTATTTCACTCGCACTTCCTTGCCAGGTTAGGGCTTGGCTGCAGTAAGTCTCCAAAGAGTGACTGCGTTATTGTTCTTCAGCCTAGGCTGAATACCTATTTAGGTTAAAAATAGCTAAAAATCATATCTTGCCAAATTTGAGTGTTAGGTCTTTCTGTCACTTTTAAGCACTTCCTCTTCAAGAGTGAAGGTCAAGAAAAGATTTTTCTATCAAAGATGTATTTTACAGTGAATTGAAACAAACTATTTTGAAATGTAGCAAAAGTTCTGAGCTTTAGATTCAGAAGCATCAATTAAAACATCATAGCTCATCTTTGTTCTGATTTATATCTATTTAGTACATATGCTAAATACTTACATATCACTGACACCTTAATATATTAGCACTCTGTGATAACACTTTGGAGCCCTAGCCCTCCAATTACTGCTGACGTTACCACAGCTGATGAATAAAATTATGCCTGGAAATAATTATGTCAACATGTCCTAGGTTGTACGCATCTCTAGGCATGCACTACCTACCTGGTGTGCTTTTGTAGCTAAAGGAGTGTGAGTGCTCTCGTCTCTATACGTGTAACATGAGAGAGAACCAGAATAAGCACCTGAGCCAGAGGCAACGGGCAAGAAATGGCCGTGTGGTCATTGTTCTTTATTTCTGACATTTTTTACCTAATTGGAAAACAAAATCAGTATAGTGAACTGAATCAATCTCTGATGTAATGCTATTAAAATGTAATGACGTTACATTCACATTCAGGAAGTGACCCAGTACTTCCTGAAAGAACTGAATGTGGAGATAACAGCTATGTGTTTGTTCTTTTGTGCAATAAGTAAACTCAGCTGTTCATTCCTCTTATCTCCCCAACCCCCCTCTGCTGGTATTATCCGAGGTAAGGACAGCCAACGTGGCGCTGCTAGTGGAGCACTTCCTGGCCTTCTGGCTCTTTGGTGTCCCTTTACAATACAAACATGTTGCGAACGGAGTGTATTTAGAGGCAGGTGAGCGAGAGAAGTTTGTGCACCCGGAAGGTGAGCTTGCTCCGGGTGGGGAGGCAGCAATTAGTGATAAGGGCGTGTGTCCACTCATCCGTCAATGTACCTGCATATTGCTGTGGTATGTTCTGAGCTCCTCCTTGCGTGGGGTGCTCTGCTCGAAGCAAAGACGAGTAAGCAGCTCTCCCCTGTGTGCTTTCAGCTGAGTGACATGGGTTTCCATGGCCACTGCAGTGTGACCTTGTTACTTAAAACCAGCAGAAAGTTGCCATACCAACACAATATCTTATACCATATTTCCTCATTCCCATCAAAAAGACAGAGTTACACCCTTGTGTTAAAACACATTGTAAATATGAGTGCACACACGCACACACACACATATATATTTAAAGAGAGAAATTAGTTGAGGGATCAGGAGAAACCCTTTTTTTCCAAGGACGTTAGTGATTTTAACTTTATAGCATAGCTAGATAATTGGTCGGAGGGGAGCATGGTTTAGAAGAGTTTGACTCAGCTTATGTTGTAAATCTAGTTTGACCACTGCCTTTCTGTGTGATCCTGAGTGCAGTGCTCAGCTTCCCTCAGCCACAGTGTCTTCTGCAATGAGGAATAATAGTAACTGCTCAGTCCCACACTGAGGGTGGGGAGGAATAGTTCATGCTGGAAAACGTTTGTAGACATACCCTGGTGAGCATCTCTGGTGAAGGGCAACTACTGTACAGTGTTATAATCATTATAATGTYGACATCCTGTCAGGGAAGATTGTTCTGAATTACAGTGACTTTCTAAGGAGATATTCTATGACTAATTTTTGTTTATGTTGCATGGAGTTCATGCAAGTTCACTGCTTTAGACATCAAGGTGTGGATTATCTGAATTACTTAGTGGTAATCTACGTTAAAGTTAGAAGACACAGTACAGAAGAATGGAGTCCTCACAAAATGCATAGGGAGAACATAACTCATTTGTGCTCATGTACAATCCCTATTGAAAATAACACTTTTTCCCGTGTAGATATGTTTGGGTTCTGGAGATGTTGGAAAGGCGTATCTGTATTAAACATCTAGTCAGCTTTTTAGTACTTTAGCACATCTGTATGTGATTGAGTTCTTAAGTTTGKCTGGAAGAGCAGTTGAGGTTGAGAGGCAAGGGAGGGCTCAGTTGCTTTGGTATAGTTACCTACTGCCCTGGGCAAGTAGGAGGGTGCGCTTCCATTCAGCGGTCTTCAGGAATGGTAAAGGTTTTGTGACAGCGCCTCACTCGGGCAGAATATGAAGGACAGCAGATATACTAGGATTTTCAGCTACAGGGATTATCAAACATATGCTACAGGCTATTTATCAGCTACCAAGCCTTGGTTCCTGTTTATCTTTGCTAAAATCCCTTTGAAAGGTGACAGTATTCACAAATATTACAATTGTAAGTAGGCACGGTAGAGAATTCAAGATTTCATGTTAGAGGAGAAACAGAACAAAAAATGGGGGAGAATTACCCTCGAAACCATAGCATGGCGAATAAAGAGTCAGGTTTCAGTCATGGCGAGAACTGGCATGCTGCCTGATGTTAGATTTTATTATTTTTAAACCTGATCCTGGATTTCCTTCTGTCACCTCATATCCTTTTAAGGTCAGCAGCACTGTACCAATGCATATTTATTAGATTTAAACATATTTTGCAAGTCACCTTCACAACAACTTCTTTTCTTTTCCTGGAAAAACTGGTTGGTTACGTAGAGACTGAATTTGCAAGTCTAATCTTTGGAGTTTATTAACCCTTATTAGTCTGATTGCTCAATGGACAGATAAGTTTTCAGGCTTATCTGCAATTTAATTTCCTTTTACATATTCATCAAAGCCCACACTTCTGTTCAGACTTCGTAATCTAGATTCCTTCATGTATGAAAGTGACCTGCATATTCAGCATTTTGGGAGACAAACAGTGGTCCCACTGCTGTTTGAGAGAGCAAGAATTGATTGTCGGTATTTTTTCGTTTCAGGGAGCCACAGAGGTGAAAAGAAGATGAGATTTATATACCTTCTTTGCCTTAAGTACACAGTGAAGCTGGAACAGGTGCTATTTTTCCTTGCCAGCCTGAGATGCATCTTTGAACCTGAACTGGGAGCGCTCTGTGTATTTGCTTGTGGTATTTCCAGACCTGTTGCAGGCCTAGAAAGCCCAGCCGCTGGAATAAACACAACTGCTTACCGAGGCAGAGCCTGCTGCGCCAGGAGGCAGGTTGTTGGAATAAACACAGCTGTGCTTTTTCCATTCCACTGTGCTCCCGTTTACTGGGTCAGCCAGCCAGACACATACCTTGTCTGTGCGAAGGTGCAGGGGGTAAACATGTGTCCCTGGGGAATAGCTAAGACTGTAGGATCTACTCTTGAACTTCATCTTGGATAGGAGTCTCCAATGTTTAAATCAAATAAAGCTGTGGTTATACCTATTAGAGGGACCGGTTAGGGCTGAAAATAGCAGGAAAAACAACATGTGATGGGATATACAGTTGACCTTTGTAATCAGCTGTGCTTTCAAATGCCTAATTGCTTCCAGCTCCGCTGTGACAGTCTGCAAACTGTGCTCCATGAGTTAAGGCTTCAGATAAACCCATCCGAGTTCCCTGTGGGGAAAAGCCTCTTCTCTGAGGAGAAGAAACTTTTTCTCTGCATCACTGTAATTGAGAAGCGCCTGAACACATCTTGTTCGTGTTCCCATGTAAACGTCACCCCTGGGCAAACCCGCAGCCGCAAAATGCTGCAGTTCAGGGTTTCAGAGGGAACAGTGGTTTTGTCTCCAGGAGAGAATAGCCTGAAATACAGACAGTGGCTGCAGGCAAGCGGCAAGGCCCAAGGGACAGCGAGTAGCTCCAGGAGGCAGCTCGTATTCCAGCACTGAAGGAATTCCCATTGCTGCACCAAGTTAAAACTCGTCTTCCCCGCCAGGGCAGCTGGCTACAAGGCATCGCTGACCCTGCGCCGGGGTTTTCACATCACACACATGCCCTCAGAGGAGCAAGTGCTCGCATGGAGACGTAGCACAGAATATCYGTTCGTACTCATGCTCTGATTTATTTAGCCACAGTTTTCCAAGTAAGCCCTTATGAATTCGGTCAAACAATCCCCATCCAAGTTTTCTTAGGCTCCCTTGAGAGATACAGGCTGTGTGTGTAAGAGTGAGAGGTCTGAAAAGAGGACTTTCAGACGGACCCGTCATGACAGTCCTCATGAAAACAAAGTGAAGCGGTGGTGTACATAAATTAAACGCTGAGCAAGGGGCGATGGAATACCTTGGGATGCTAAATAAAGCAGCACCCCGTGAGGCTGGGGAATCCCAGCATAAAGAGAAGTCATAGCTGGAATGATTTTGAAAAGCGGGATTTTCTGTACATTCCCAGGSTTTGCACAAGTTTGGATACTGGGCCAACTGAGAAAGTCTGCGTTAGATTAGTACGACTGGATCCCTGACAGGGCACAGCATTCCCACTGTGCTTCCAGCCCTAAGAAAATCCTCACAGCTTTAGCAGGCAGGCAGGTCCAGTCATTGCCCTCTGACAGCACAGTACGAGGGCTCGGACAAGCCGGGAGACGTACGGCTCAGCAGGAAAGTAGCCTCGAGTGATTTGGATGCACAAGAGAGTTCAGCACCCGTGGCAACGAGCACCGTCAGGCCCTGTTATCAGGTTGGACTGCTGCCACGAGGCGAGACAAGCTGTTGTTTCCAATGTGCCATCTCAAGTGAAGCTTCTTGGATCTCAACTGGGAGTACAAAGATGGGATTATCACCCCAACGGGCTTGGGAAGCAGGCGCTCTTCCTGACATTCAGCATAGTCTTTGCAAAAAAAACTAACCAGTTTGTATCCTCCAGTTCAGGCTGCGCTCTCTGGGAGGGCTGCTAGCTCTCTTTTCTAGCGTCTCTCGTATTAACTAGCACTGTCCTAAGAGCACTTCCCAAGTCCCAGGTTTTTTCTCCCCCCAGTTTTTCAACTAAGCAGAAATTAATTCTACTTTTATGAACCGCTAGCCCCATTCTGCTCACAGTTACTGACCCAAGTGCAGAATTAACCCCGTGCCCCGCAGCGCTGGGTGGAACCCCTCACCTCTTCATGCCCACAGGGCAAATTTGCCTCAAGCAGGGAGATACCAGGACATTTACTTAAGTGTTGAACTAACTGAGGAATGACTTAGGGGAGCATTTGGAGCGCGACAGAGGTTTCGTAAGCACAGAAAGACAGAGAGCTCTCATTCTTCCAAGGCACAGATTTTTATCATATCACAAAAGCAAGCAGCTAGAAGGACTCCAGTCACGAAGCGCTGTGCCCTGAGAACGGGTTAGATTGCCTGGCCTCTTGTAGGAGACTGTCTACTGGATGGGATCCGGGATGAAAACAAGTTCTTAAACTGGTTATACCTCCTGCTGTGGTTCACAGCCATCACTGGATGCTGGAATTGTTTGCATGCCTAATGCTCTGCAGGAGCCGCATCCCGTCCTTCCCCACAGGGAGCCAGAGCGTGTGCACTATGCCGCTATATTCATCCATCATCTCAGATGAACGTTACCTTGAAAACCCTGATGTTCTGAGTGCAAAAAAACCACCCCCTACTAGACTGGCTCAGATGTCGAGTGGCAGAGGTAGTATTTTATTTTTAGAGCATCCCTCCTCAAGGACACTAAAGAGTTTGTAAAACGTCACTGAACAAAAACAAAACATTGCCAACAACAAAACTGCAAAACTGCCCAAAAGTAAAACACAGCAGCATTCAAATATCAGAAAACATGAGAGCTAAAGTGCTTGAGGTCATTTCTCAACTGTGCACAGTCCAAAACAATCTTCCCCATATTTTCCAATAGCACCTGCCTGGCTGCATAGGTTTCTGTACCAGTCTATGGCAGGATAACACTACTAAGCCAGAGCCATTATCCCCAAAAGACTAGGAACAACATATTTTTTTCCTTCCCTCTTACTAAAAATAAGTTAATAAATAATATTCAAAGAAATGCATTTTAAAGTTCAGGCAGCTGAAATTTGACTTCAAAGTAAGTGATTGTATGGATTTTCCATGCAGTGAAGTCGCTAGCATTGCCTGGAGCTGAATGAAGCTTTGGTGGGATTTATAAAGTGCTGTCTTTTAGTATTATGCCTGTTTTTAATAAAGTTTTTCAAACCAGCACCGGGGTTGTGAGTTTAAAAAAACCACTTAAATAACAGACTAACTTTCAGTGGATGCTGGAACCAGACAGACATTGCATAATGCACACAGAAATATATTAATTGGGGGGGGGGGAACAAAACCCAAACCCTAACACAATTATGGTTAAACTTTTCATCCTTAAAAACAAACACCCACCAAGCACCAAGAGCAACTCTGAAAGCCACGTCTGCCTCCCGGTCCCCTGGCTCCTCACTAGGTGATACAAGCTCAGCAGCAGCGGTCGCGGGCCCGAGCCTGCAGGCACTCAGTGCAACGCTCCCCCGGCGTTCCGCACCATGGGAGCGATCCAGCTGCCAGCGAAGCCGCAGGGAGCTTCCCGCGGACTTCGGCAGGCTTTGGATTGGCCCCGCACACTGACAGCAGGAGCAGGACCCTGTTTTATAGTCACTGCTCTCCTATCCAGCCACGAAAGCCACCTCCTGAAATTCCTGAAGGGGTTTTCARTCTTCCCCTCCATGCATGCATTTAACATCCATAACAGTTAAGAGCAGTTACACATGCATATCAGTGGGAGAAAAGTCCCAGACAAGAGGAATTACTGACTGTAAGAAAAAGAAACCCAGTAGAAATGCTGGGAACTGCTAAAGACCCAACTCCCTCGAATAAATCTGGTTCCCTGTTGAAGCAGCAGGCATCTGCCCGCTGGACCGTATGCAGGAAGCTCGATAGTGTGTTTGTGTGTGCATGTGTGCGCAGTGCACGCAGGGGCGCGCGCAATGAGCCTCGTTCCGCGGCGCGCGAGCCCGTCGGCAAGCCGCCTCCTGCCCCGGCGTCCCAGCAAGCGTCTTGAGCGCCGGCCCTCGCCGCTCTCACTTGGGAGCCGTGGCGTTATAATCGTCTGGTGCCACAGCCGCCAGGGAACGGTCTATCCTGAACTCTTCCTCCAGCCCGCCGGGCGCCCTCCTCGAATCGCCGTGGGCTGCGGGCCGGTGGCCGTCCGCGCCGCCCGCCTCGAGCCCCAGGATCTGTCTCTGCACCAGCTTGCAATAGAGGCCGCCTTCCTCCATGAGCTCCTTGTGCGAGCCCTGCTGCACCACGCGGCCCTTGTCCAGCACGACGATGTTGTGAGCCTTCTCCACGGTGCTCAGTCTGTGAGCTATGACGAGCACCGTGTGGTTCTGCAAATCGCCGTAGATCGCCTGCTGGATCTGCGCGGAAGGGAAAGACGTTAGCGCGCGAGCATCGCTGGAGGGAGGGACAGYGGCTCCGCGGCGCCGCGTCAAGGAATCGCCGCAGGGGAGGTTTGCTCTCCCCGGGCGCRCAGAGGATGCGGGAGCGGGGCTCCCCGTAGCATTAACGGCTCCGGCAGGTCCTTCCCAGCTCTCACGGTGCGGCCCAAAAGACTGGCTTTGGCCCATTTCTTTCCCTTCTCTGTTGTACGCGGGGGGTGCGTCACCTCTCCCACCCCGGGGCGCTGCGAGGGCTGCCCGCRGACACCAAGGGCATAACCTTGGGGAGATGTAGGCTGTGCTATAAAAGACGCTTTCATTGCCACCCTTGACACTGAAGAGCGAGCTTTGGAAATAGGCGGTGCAGTCATCAGACCTTCCCAAAGCGCCCTGGATGAAGCTGCAGCCTGTAGTGGGGGGATGCAGCCCGGAGCCCAGCACAGCCCCCAGGCCGCCGAGGAGCCCTGCCCCGGACCTGTGAGCCTGCAGTGCTCCTCCTGCAGGAGCAACCCTCGTGCATCCACTTCGACCTAGCTTTTCCTTGCATCCCTAAGCTGCTCCGCGACCGGGCAAATGCTTCTAAAGGACCTGGCCGCTTGCTTTCTGCCAYTACTGAACCAGCAGGGCTGTGCGGTTGCCACATCCCAGCCCGACTGTGCGGCTCAGTGCACAGAAAGCTCCAGGCCTTCCCTGCAGTGCTGTTCGCTTGGTGCCTCCGCTGGGTTTTAGCTGGGGCAATTCGACTCTCCCTATTGCAGCACCGTCCTCCGGGTATTCCTCTGCGGCCTGCCCCAGAGGGCTGCGCAGCGCGGCCGCGTGCCGGTTAATGCCCTCCACGTTTCGCAGAGAGGCGGCGATCCGCACCGATCGGGGAGCACAGGATTGTGCCCCCCTTGGTGGCTACAGCGCAGGGTCGGAAGCGGTTCGCGCTCCAGAACAAGTGCCTTGCACTAACCTTTCGTATACCGACTGCACCATGGGGAGACCCAGCCTGCCTGCAGGCTGGAAACCGAAGCTACAGCCTTTGCTCCGAGCCCAGTTTGCCTCCCTGGCCCAAACGGCGGAGTCGCCTACTAACCGCGTGCTCGCTCTCAGCGTCCAGCGCGCTCGTGGCTTCGTCCAGGACGAGGATGGGGGGGTTTCGGATGAGGGCCCTGGCAATAGCCACTCTCTGCTTCTGCCCGCCGGACAGCTGCGCTCCTTTTTCACCTGCCTCTGTTGGATTGGGAGAAGAAGGGGTCAAAACGAAATCGAGAGCTGCCATCGAATCCAGCTCCCAGCCAACAGCACGGCCACGGCATCGGCGACTGATGCTCATGGAGATGATGCCGAGAAGCCCCCGAGCCTGGGAGATCACCCAAACCCCGTGCCCTCGGTGCCGGCAGGGCGATAGCCGGCTCCGTAAAGCCGCTCCCGCCCGACCGCTGCCTCTCCCGGCGCGGGTTTTCGGTACCTGTGTGGTAGCCGTCCTGCAGCTCGGTGATGAAGGCGTGCGCGTTGGCCTTCTGGGCGGCCTGCACCACCGACTCGAAGGAGGCGGACGTTAAGCCGTAGGAGATGTTGTCGGCGATAGAGCGGGCGAACAGCACCGGCTCCTGGCTCACCAGGGAGATCTGCGGAGAGGGCGGTCGGCAGCYGAGGGGACGCCGCGACCCGGCGGCCGCCTGGGCCGTTCCCAGCGCGGGAAACCAGCGCCAGTCCTGGCTACTGGGCCGGCTCTTGCCTGTTCCCCGTTCAAGGCCAGCCATCGCACTCGGGCCCCCTGCGTGAGCCCTCCTGCATCGTTTAATTCAGAAATTGGGAAGCTAYGGTTGCTCCAAGTCCTTAATTGCTTGGCAACAGCCTCCGGGTCCAGCCTTTAGAGCCGCTGCTGCTCACTCRTGAATTTAGCCTCCTTTTTTTAAAYGTTTCTGTATACTGAAATAGATTAAACCCTCCAACTTATTGCTCAGAACGGGAGAGACAGCGTGATACGCTCATATTTTAATAGACTTCTCCCCACGCTCCTAACACCACACCAGGCTTCCTAAGCTGAAAGACACGTCTGTCTTTTGATCCCCACCGCGCACGGGCAGGGAATGTAAATGAGCTGCCCGGAGTCTGGCTTTCCAAGCCGGCTCTCATCGCTGTTTTCYGGGTTTCCCGCTGACTCCCGAGGCCGGTCACTGCGTGGGGAGGGCAAAGAGGGCAGGTGCTCGCGCGGGAGACGAGGGCTGGTCTGTGCTGACCCGGAGACGAGCCCGAGGGGCCGGGACCCCGCTCCCAGCAAAGCCCCAAGCTCCCGCGGCGCTCCAGCTGCTGCCGGGGACACCAGGAGCTTTAACCGCCCAGTATCTGGGAGCTCCTTTAAAATGCAAAGGTATCAAGTGCTGGAGAAATGCGGAACACTATTTCAAATCCAATTTACACTGTAGTTAATCCAGCAACCAGAACCGCATTTTTAGGGGGCTAGCCAAAAAATACTAGACAACCTGGTTCTCGTTCTGTTTTCGGAAGAATTCCCCCTCCCCACGAAACCCAGCTTCGCCCCTTTCCCTTCCGCCCCCTCAGATTATCTGCATTCGTTTCTGGGACCAGCTCCAGCCTCCGGCTTCCGGGACATTTTGGGAGCTGCCGGCTCACACCCAAAGCGACCCGCGACGCTACCGTTCGTCCCCGCGAGCGGCCCCCCACCCCGAGCGAGCGGGCGCCGACGGGCGGCTCGTACCACGGAGTGCAGGTACTTGTGGTCRTAGGTGGCAATGGGGCGCCCGTCCAGCAGCACCTGCCCGTCCTGCAGCGGGTAGAAGTTCTCCAGGATGTTGACGCAGGAGCTCTTCCCGCTCCCCGAAGGGCCCACCAGCGCCGTCACTTGGCCGGGGCGCAGGGTGAAGGACACGTTCTGCAACGGGGACGCGGCGGCGCGCTCAGGAGCCGGCCTTCCCTGGGTGGGTCCCGTGGGGAAGCGGCTCGGGCACTGCCCAGGAGACGCAGCCGAGACGCGGCCGCCGAAACCCCCCTCGGACCTGGCAGCACGCAGCCCCGGCCATCGCTCCTGCAGAAGACGGGCCGTTTCCTCCCCTCCCCAGCTCTTCCGAGGAAGCAAGAAGCCTCCAAAATTGCTTCRAATCCACCTGCTTGGAGAGCAGGGACCTCCAAAAATTGCAAACTAACTGCTTCGCTCTCTCACCCTGTCCCACGACCCAGCCCCCCTCCGAGGGAAACGGCCSGAGCGGCTTGGCACAAAGCCCTGAACCACGCTGGCGGGTTTAATGCCTTAGCCGGGAACAAGGGTTTTCCGCATAAATCTCACTCCTTGCAAGGTCCTAAACACCCGCTGCTCCTTTTATCCTGTCCCCAGCGCGCTGCCAAGCCTACCTTCACGCATCGCCCCCGGGGCGGCAAGCGTTGCCCACAGGAGACCCCGGCCACGGCACGGCGCCGCGCCGGCAGCGCTCACCTCAAGCACCTGGGTCGAGGAGCGAGTGCGGTAGGAGAAGGTGACGTTTCTGAACTCCACCTGCCCGTCCACGTGGTCCGGGGCCAGGGAGCCGTCGTTGACCATCGTCGGCTGGCGATCGATGAACTCGAACACCTTCTCGGCAGCTCCCACCCCCTGCATCAGCCCGCTGTAGACGGAGCCGACGGACTGGAAGGGAAGAGGCAATGGTGATGGGAATGGCCGTCGGAGCTGCTCGCAAGGAGGACGGTCAAAACGCTCCCGAGTCCATCCTCTGACATTTGCTGCAGCAATCGGGCACCGCGAAAGAAAGCTCTTCCCCCTCGCCAGGTTGTGCGGGGATATGCAGATGTGCAGAGATGGACGGAGCGTGCTGTGTGGGGAAAGGGCATCTGGGGGGGCTGTGCACATGGGAACACACAGGGAGGAACGGACAGAGGAAACAGATGGATTGGGAAGAAGAGAAGAGGTGTGCGGGACACACGTGACCCAAACTTTGATTGAAATCCACCACCCTTATCTCTTTGCTCAAGGCCAGCAGCTCCCAGATCACCCAACGGTTGGGCCAAGACCACGTATGGCAGCGTGTTGCACCAGCCTGCAAGACCGGCCGGCTCGCTCCCTAGCACGCGTATTGCAGCTGCAGAGCAGGAGGTTGCCTGAAAGGTCCAGCCTGAAGCCATCTGGCAGCTGCCACGGCTGCTGCCTGCAGGGTTAGAGCCCTGGTGCATTTACCGCTCTGCCTGCTCAGCTGCAGCTGCAGCGCACCAACCCCAGCCCTGTTGGGCTCAACCCCCATCACACATCGACTCTCCTCAGCATGAAGCTCAGAGCTGCAAAACAGCTTGTATTGCAACTGCCTRTCCCACCAGGAGGGGAAAAAAAACCCCGAAACCGAACAAAACACGCACCAAACCCACAGCCTGGAAACGCCACCAGAGCCCGCAGCCATCTGAACAGATGGCGAGCGCCAGGCGGGCTGCCTCCGGCTGGGCTCCGCCGCCGCACGGAGGCAGGAGCGCCCCCGAAACCACGCTCGGCTGCGAGAAAACCTGGGCTTGATCAGTTCTGCCTTGATTAGCCAAGCTTACGCCTCTGCAAGACGAAAGCAAGCCTGGGTGGGCTCCACCGTCCCACCCACAACCCCGTCCCGCTAGTGCGTTGCCAACTTAGCAGCTGGTGGCTAATTGCTGGAAAAGAAAAAAGGCAACACAGTGAAGCTTTTGATGAACCCTGAAACGTAACGGGCAGCCTTGAACTCCGGGACTTCCCCGCCAGCGGGGCCAGCCTGCCCCCTCTGCCCCCAATTGCCTCGTTGGGGATGAGCTGCAGAGGCTGGGATGATCCACCAGACAAACAGCACGGCAATACAGGGCGGCCCACAGGGATAAACCGGACTCACCTCCATGCAGTCTCCCAAGACGAACTCATAAATGATGAAGGATATCAGGTTTCCGCTTGTCATTTGCCCCGAGATCACCAGGTGTCCCCCGTAGTAGAGGATGCTCACTTGGACCACCAGGAGCGTCAGCTGGAAGCAAGCAAAGACCCAACACGTCAGCGAGGACAACCAAACGCACTCACGCAATAGCCCTAGCAGTGAGCACCAACATTAATGGGGCTGATTTAAGGAGTCAGACCGGGATTTTTCAACCAAAGTCCAGTGGAGCAACAGCCAAGGATTMATTTGAAACAAGAACATCTCAGGAACTTTTCTCTTGGACTAACGTCCTCAAGCATAATAAATTATACTCAGATTATGCAGTGCACACAGTCCCCTCATCACTAAAATAAACCTTGTGTTGTATGAACGTGACACATTTTCATCCGGAAAACAAAAACAAGCCAAGAGTTAATGCGGAAAGTCCTCCTTGTGCATACAAGCTCCCGAAACACCTCAACTGTTGCTGGAGATCACTGTGCGCGTAGGTGGGTTTCTACCTACTCTGACAAGAAGGGGGAGAGGCCCTTATATAACGGATAACAGCCCATGCCGTTCCCTGCTCCCGGCACGCTTGGAAAAGCGGCGATGCCCCGGTGCTGCGTCCATCCCACCGGCAGCGAACGCAGGAGCCCTGGCCCGTCCCTGCTCAACCACCTTTCCGAGCTGGCGGAAAGGCTGTCGGCTGCAAATTTACAGACAGAAATACCGGGAAAAGGTTCCTCCTCTATTTCCCTGCCACGATCTGACCTCCAGATCCTACCTTTCCTCCGAGGAAGACTCTACTAGGGTGCTGCTAAATCTGGCGGCTGCTCTTTACACGAACCCCACAGGAGCCGTTTCTGACTGTTTTTGACTACTTTGACTCAGCTGGATCAGCTCCGACCCAGTTCCTGCCGCTGCCTCCGCTGGAAGCTCAGGAATGATGCTAGAAATGCTCTAATTTTGCCTCCAAACTTGGCAGCCCCCGAGTCTCCCATGGTTGCGCGAGGATGTCCTAAGCCCCAAGCCTTTCAACAGAAGCGGCTCAGATCCTTGGGCGCGCGGGGACAAGGGGAGCCTCGCGCGAGGGCTTTGCGCAGCCTCAGCGCTGCGGGAGAAGTCCCAAAGCATCTGCTCCGGAGCGATGAAACAGCACTTTGCAGAGAAACCCAGCAGCCTCCGCCACCCCCAGGCAGGCGGTTTCCGAGCAGAGTCGCACGGGCGCCGCGGCCCTTTCCCAGCCGGAGCCTCCGAGGAGGCGCCGGCACAAGCACGCAATGCAGCAGCGCRGCGCACGGGGGTTCCCGCGACCTTGAGCGCTTATCGGTTACGTTCTTGCTCGCCACAGAAGATGGACCGCTCGGTGGCCCCATGCAACGGCGCCCTAAGGGGAGCAGGGTCTAGTTTGGATGAGCGAAAAGCCAGGGAGAAGARGAGAAAGGCGGCCGCCCCAGGAGCGAGCCCGCCGTCCCCGCGCGGCGCGGGCCACCTACCCCGCTGGACCACACGTAGTAGGTGTAGGCCAGGGCCTCCCTCCTGTTGAGCTTGTAGACCTGCTGCAGCTTCTGCCAGTACACGTCGGCCTCGGCCTCCTCGTTCGCAAAGCTGCGCACGGTCTTCATGGCCGAGATGGTCTCCTCGGCCGTGTTGTTGGCCTTGGCCAGGGCGCTCTGCACCTCCTTGGAGAGCTTCTGCGGGGAGCCGAGGAGAGGGGCTCAGCCGAGGCCGTGGCAGAGCCAGGCAAACCACTGCACGCCGCGGCCACCCGCGCGGCCTCTCCCATCTCACCCCGGAGGCTTCGGCTCCTGGGCAGGAAGCAAGGCCAGAGCACAGGCCACGCGCAACGGCCGTGACCGCGAGAGCCCCGCCGGCCGCTCCCACCTACCTTGTAGTACTTGCCGTAGACGTCGGACACCAGCATGATGATGGGGAAGCCCATGAAGGTGACGAGCGAGAGCTTCCAGGAGAGGCTGAACATGAAGATGATCACCCCCGTGGCCTTCACCACGTTGCGCAGGAAGATGTTGATGTTCTGGGACACCAGGTCGCTCACGATGGTGGTGTCCGACGTCAGGCGGGAGATGACGTCCCCTGCGGGAAGGAGGGGGTCGGGGAAGGGGAGAGCGTGGACCTGTCACCGCGGCAGGGCCTGGCCGAGCCGCGTCCCCATCCGGCTCCCCCAGCCCCTTGCCGGTGGCTTGGAAGGGGGCTGCCCTGCTGCTGCAGATGCAAAGCAAAAAACCCAAACTGCTGCACGCACCAGGGACAAGCAACGCAGCCGACGGCACCCGCCGCATCCCGGCTCACCGGGACGGAGAGCCTGGGACTGCTGGTCCCGGCACAGCTAACCCCGGAGTGCCAGGCAGCCTCGGGGACGGCGGTGTGTTTTAGCCGCGTGCCTGCAGCCGGAGCGACCCTGCGGACGTGCTCTCGCAGGCGGCTCCTAAGGGCCAAAGCTCCCGCGACGTTCCTCGGTGGAGCCGAGCATCCAAACGCCCTGAATTTCTGAATGCCTGGCGCGTGCCCGAGTCCAGCCAGGCTGAATTCCCGCGCCGTTAGTCCGGGCTCGCTCACAGCCCACTAAAATAACACCCCGGTGTCCTTGGCTACCAGGGCACCAGCGATCGCTAAATATGGCAACGGCCTCCAAACTAAAAATACTGTCGAGGAGAAGTGAAACGTGGGAAGAGCTGCCGCGGGCTGGACTCAAAGCCGCGAGAGCCCTGGGGCAGCCGTGCGGAGGCGGCGGGGGCAAGGCTTTCCGTGCCCAGAGCGGCGAGTGGCCGGGCACCCGAGGGAGGTGCCGGAAGGGGAAACTTTGGGATACGCAGCGATGAAGGTCTYGGCCCGGGATCGCCGGACGTCAGGTCGCGCGGCGGCAGCGCGGCGGCCCCAGGGCACTGGGCAATCCCGCGGCCGTTTTAGCAGGCACCAGCGTGCCGATAGTCACAGAAAACTCAGTTATTCCCCAAAGCGCCTCATTCTGGGGGAAGCRCCTTTTGCCTAAGAGGGTTTTAAAACACCAGCGTGCGGATGCCAACTCCGGCTGGCYCCAATCTGCTGCTTGCTGGTCGGGAAAACCACGGGGCAAAACCACCGCGTGCCTGGGACAAGGTAGCGGCTTGGACGGGCCCCACGTTAACCGGCACAGCGGGAGGGAGCACGCGGGCTTCCCCGGCACCTCCCGGGGGTTAGGGCAAACCCGAGGAGGAGGAGGAGGAGGAGGAGGAGGCGGCACCAACCCGTGCGATTCTCGTCGAAGAAGCTCATCTCCTGCGCCACCAGCGACCTGAAGAGGCAGTTGCGAAGGCGAAGGTTCAGTCTGGCAAATACGAGCGTAAAAACGCCGCCCCGGATACCTGCGGCAAATGAGCTAATTGCAGATAAGAAACGTTATAGAGCAATGGACACGAAACCCGCTCCTCCGCGACACAACCCCGTCCAGACACCAGGATGCGGCACAGCCGGCACGGTGCTCCTGGGGCTCCGTCCCGGATGACCTCCCAAACCCCCTTGGCTGCGGCCGGCCCCTTCCACGGCACCGGCTCGAAGCCCCGGAAGAAATTCCCGCCGTCCGTGCCCGTGCTGCTGGCAGGTACAGCGGGCCGGTGCGATGCCGGCCTGGCGAGGACGGGGCTGTGCCAGCGCCAGCACGGCGCAACCTGGCCCTGGGCATGGGTAATTTGGAGCTACAGCTAAAAGCATGCTTTCGGACAACGCCGCTCCCTCCTCGAGGCTGCAAACAGCCTCCCGGCGCCGCAGGCACCCGCCGGAGCGGCCGCGGGCTGCCCCCGCGGTTACCTTCCGATGGCCAGCAGCGACATGACGAGCACGGCGGTGGAGAAGCGGTCCATGCTCTTCTGCACCACGATGCCGTCGATGGCCACCCCCGTGTAGTAGGGCAGGAAGGTCTCTCCTGCCGCCGAGCACAGGGCCAGGGTCACGGAGCCGCAAAGCCCCCCCGGGGCTCCCGGGCGCCTTTTCCCCGCCAGCGTCCCTCCCTCCGGCTGTGCGGAGCCGCCTCCCCTGTCTGCCGACCTCCTCCGCTCAYGCTCGCCCCCACCACGGCCTCGGCTCTCCCGGCTCTGCATGCTGCCACGGCCCGGCGCCAACCCCATCCCTGCCACGGAGCCACCCGGCCCTCGTGCAGGATGAGCCGGGAGGCCCAGCCCCCAGCAGCATGTGGAGATGCTGCATTTTCCACGGCATTTTCGCCCCCAGTGCATTCCTGCCCCATTGCATTTTAAACCCACCCCCATTGCATTTTTCCATTGCATTTTCCATTGCGCTTTCACACCCATTGCATTCCCGCCCCCCATTGCATTTCCCATTGCACTTTTGCCCCCATTGCATTCCCGCCCCCCATTGCATTTCCCATTGCACTTTTGCCCCCATTGCATTCCCGCCCCCCACTGCATTTTTCCATTGCATTCCTGCCCCCCATTGCATTCCCACCCCGGCCCGCGCAGGACTTGCCACCCAGCCCAGCCCTGAGAGCAGCCCCAGGTCTCCCCCACCGTGGCTCCGTGTCCCCCCGCCGAGGAGCGGGGCGCGTGGCAGCCCCCCAGCCCCGCTCGCTCACCCAGGGCGGCCACGAGGAGGAAGAAGGAGGCGACCCCCAGGAAGAAGGCGTCCGGCTTGGTGTAAGCCAGCAGCTTGTGGATGGTGGGACCCGCCGCCTCCTCCCGCTTCTGCCGCGGCGAGCCGCCCTCGCAGCTCTCCTCGGCGCGCGACTCGGAGCCGAGGGCCTCGCGGGACGACGTCACCGAGGCCAGCAGCTGCCACAGGCCCAAGGTGGCCGCCAGCGCCACGTAGGTCCAGGCAAAGAGCCCCCAGAACCAGGGGTCCCTGATGGTCCTCCGCACCTCGGCGTAGAGCAGCAGCTTCACCAGCATGTAGATGCCCATGAGGAGGCAGACGACGGCGATGAAGGCCCGCGAGGCCCGCAGGCGCCGGGGGCCGTAGGCCGTGTTGGTGGCCACCCCGATGGCGGCCCCCAGCAGCACGCAGCCGCGGTAGAGGCAGCCGCCCCAGACGTCCAGCAGCGAGTTGAAGACGTTGAAGTGGCGCAGGTCCTCCAGCAGGGCCCGGCCGCCGCGGCCGTGGGCGTACAGCAGCGTGGTCACCGCCACGTCGGCCCCGCTCAGCGCCAGCGTGCTGGCCACCGCCTTCCAGGCCCGCATGCTGGCCGCCGGGCCGGGACGCGGCCGGGACGCCCCTAGCGTGGGGACGGCGCCGCCATGTCCGCCTCTCCTGGGGGGGAGAAAGAGGAAGGGGAGGTGAAGAGAGGCGCCAGGGGACGGTCCCCGATTTCCAGGGGCTGGGAAGACAACGCGGGAGGAGAGCGCTCGGCCTCGCCAACCGAGCGCTTGGGGGGGGGGGGGGGGGGATGAAAAAAAAAAAAGACATATCGAAGCATAAGGTCCCCCTCTTTTTAAAGGGTGTGTTAGAGCTACGTCGGCACGTAGAGCTATGTCAGCTCCCGCCGCCTGACGCCTCCGGAGCGCAACACTGCATCCGAGCCCAGGGCGACACCAAACCCCGCGGCAGCTCGGTAACCCATGTTAGAGAATATTGAACTGAAGCTGTCTAGAATTAATTGCTTAGCATAACTTGCTTAGCATTAGTAGCTAAATTTGCTGAAGCCTTAGGCCTCAGGCTGTGAACTTGCTGTGAACTTTTACTTAGATAAGTAAAAGGGGGCCCCAGAGCCGGTTCAAGCTGGAGAGATAAAGAAGCTACACTGACAGCAGGAGCAGCCAACCTTGAAGATAAGCAGCGGCCTGCCTAGAGACAATGAAGGGGCCCAGTGAAGAAGGGGAAGAACCGAGACCTAACTATTACTATTGGTCCAAACTATCGCTTAAGGGGTGGGGAATTTAGATTGTAAGGGTATAATTGCCCAGGRATTTCTTTGTTCGGGGTCCCTCTTYGGAGGCACCCAGCTCGAGCTGTAATTACCACACGTATGTCATTAAATTTTATTTTTCTTCAATCTGACTTCGAACTTCTGCCTCAGCAGGAACCTAGGGTCGGACCCTGTTATGGAGGCCAGCGAGCCTGATTTTCCATAACACCCAAGCGCTGGCAGCGGAGCCCCCCGCGCCTCGCTGTCCCCGACCCCCTCAAACGTTAACTGCTAAACGCGCTGTTCTGCCAGCACGCCACACAGAGATGCCAAATAAGCCTAAAAGCAAGTTAAACAGGGGGTGGGAATCGGAGGCCGCATCTGAGGTCCGTCTGCGGGAGACGGGGGCGAGCCCGTGTYGCGGCACGGCGCGGGGGCTTGCTCCCTGCAGCGAAGGCAGAGCCACGCACGCGGGTTTCCAGGAAACTCCTGGGAGTTTTGCTTCAGCTTTCTCCCTCTCCGGCCAACGTCAAGCAAACRCGATGCCAGGCTTGGACGCCGGGGAAGGAGCGGGCCAGCGGAGGAGGTGCGACCGAAAAAACCGCTGCTGCCTGCCGAAGGAGGCTGCAGGCGCGAGACGAGCAGTGGCACCAGCAGAGGCTTGTCCTCAGCCAGCGCGTTTCGGTCTCGCCGCGGCGGGCAGAGAGGGCAAAGGCAGCGCCGCGGGCTGGGCTCGGTTTGGGTGCTTTTGGACAAATTCGTGCGCTGGCCTACCCACGTGTGAGCGTAACGCAGCGGCCGCTCCTCGTGCGACAGCCTCTGCCCTTGGGGTGGGGGATSGCGCCCGCTCCCGGGGGGCTCCGCCGCCAAGGGATCCCCTGCACGGTGCGGGCGAGCGCCAGTCCCGCCGGCTGGTCTCGTCCCCCCGAGGACGGGCCGGGCTCCGGGCTGCTCCCTGCCGCCACCCGCGCTCCCCCTCGCAGCCCCGGCCACAGGGAAGGGGAGGAAGAAGAGGAGGAGGAGGAGGAGGAGGAGGCGGCGGCCAGGGCTCCCTGCCAGCCTGCAGCCGGGCCTCGGGGAGGCAGGCGCATCCCGGCCACAGGGAGCCGAGGACCGGGGCGTCCTCACCCGCGGCAGGGATGGGGACGGGGGGGCTCCCGGCAGGAGGTCCCGGCGGAGGGGTCCCCGCGGGGCCCGGGGTAGGAGCAGCAGGAGGAGGAGGGCAGGCCCCTGCCCGGGCCGGGCTCTGCCCCGCGGCGAGCGGCAGCCGGGCACGCGGGGGTGGCGAGGGGAGCAGGGGACGGAGGGGCTCGCGGCCGCGGGGGGGGGAGCGGCGGCGGCGGCGGCCCGCGCCTCCCTCCGCTGCGCACAGACCTCGCCTCGCACACGGCTTCCCGCCGGGCACCCGAGGAGCCGCCACCCCCGAGCTCCCCGGCGCGGCGGATTATGCAGCACATTAGGATCTGCCGGCCCGCAGGTCCCGGCGCCCCACCCGCCACCGGRACCGCGAGCCGGGGAAAGGCCCCGCCG
>NW_020447752.1:1169672-1177588 GCF_003343035.1 Apteryx rowi
CGGAGCCTCCCCGGGCCGCGGCGCGGAGGCGGCAGCAAGGCCCCGAGAGCCGGGACGCTGCTGCCCGGCGAAGTCCTGCCCCGGCGGCCTCGCAGCCTCCCGCCCAAGAAAGCTCGCGCGCAACCGGAGAGCGGAACGTGTCCGGTTTATTCCTACTGCGCTCCAGCAAAGGGGAAAATACAAAATGTGAGTCAGCTTTAAAGCAAACGGGGCAGGCGCTTAGCGGGGCTTTAAATTAACCCCTAACCCAGGCAGTGCAGTGAGGGAGCCAGTTTCGGGAAACCCAGCTTGTAAATGTTTTYCTCTCCGAGTGTCAACGAGCCCACGCTACCTCAGGGTGGACGCTAGCGTTGATTCTCTTCCCCTTTGACATCTGTGTGCCCTCATATGCTACAAAYGTGACGCTTGGGCTGGCCTGGGTCACCTCTGCAGTATTCAGGAYTTCCCAGCGTCTCAGGAGTGCCAGACTTAAATAAACCCTGTAGACTCTGTATAATCCCCCCTGGCACAGGAACAGGCAAAGCAGGATTCCTAGAGCTCACCCCCTTTCAGGAGAGACCAGAATGGCAATACTGAGTTAGAAAAACTGTTTCCCTCTGCTTGCATAACCACAAAAAATGTTCACTTTCTATCCTGCATTTTATTTCTGCTAATCGTTGCTCAAAACGACAAAAGCTCGATTCAAGCCATCCCCACGTCCACAGGGGATGCTGGTGYGACTCTTCCCAGTTTAAGCTGAAGAGGACGGTTAAGCTGCGGCAAACACACTGCAGCTTGGCTCCTCTGGGTCTAGCTTCTGGTTCTTACTTGCACCCAGACCACTCCACAGCCCCTAATGCAATGACTCCCAAAGGGGCAGGATCCACGTTACATTCAAGGCAGAGCTTTCGGCAAGATTTGGTCTCTTGCTGCCAAAGCATAAATGAGGATGATGCCRCTTCTCTACGTTGTAGGGATGGTCCAAGGGCAAATCTGGACCTGGAAGGGACTGGACAGACGCCCTCGTCTGAACCTCCCCCTTCCTTTCTCCCCAGGACAGGGCAGGAAATCCGTGCCCTGGACTCCCACACGGCTGAGCCATAAACCTCGGGAACAGTTCATGCTACTGTCACCACCCCGACAAGATCCCCTGAACAAACCCCAGAGGCTAACTGGTTTTCTTCACCCCGGACATACTCTGCTCAGGTGGCAGGACTGTCTCGATTTGAAATGACACAAACTGGCCCTTCTTCAGCTTCTTCAGGGAAGTGGCAGCGTTGCTCCCAAACACGTTGTCTTCCACTTTGAATGGAAGAGAGGGGAGGCCTCGGCTTTTCCTTTTCATGCTCTTCCGCTCCTGCTTGTAAGCCGTGGTCATGTTGGCAATCACCTGTAAAGCAGATTGCTCGGGTTGGGCCTTGAGATGCTGCTTAAAAATTAGCTCGCCCCTGTCTCACATGAGCTCAGCTACTGAGAGGCCTCACGGCAACAGAGCTCCGGGGGAGCTGAGCTTCRTAAGACATTGTGCCAACAAGTGCCGGCACAGCTGCTTCCACCTCAGGGCAGAGGAGGGACTAGACAAGGTCCRTCCTAGCCCCGTTCTCACCAAGAATGCACAAGACCTTACATAGCATGAGACCTTACATAAAGAAATCATGATTTCATCTCTGTGCTCAGAAGGCCTGTTAGCTCTCCATCGGTAGAGGGCAGAAGGGGATCTAGGCTGGAGTAGCACTGGGCCAGGGGAAGCTTTTAGCTTCTCTTGTTAATGACAGCTCCTGCTCCTGCCCTGGCCGTGGCCTGTCAGCAGGCGAGTGACAGAGAGACAGATGAGCCCTTACGGACAGGACAGGATGCTTCGGCACTGCCTGACAGAGTTCCTGCTGCCCTGTGTCACCATGTGTTTCTCCATTTTGCAAAAGGGGAATCTGAGCTAGTGAGCTTGAGCTGTCAAAAGGAGAAGCTGGGAAYAGATCCCACATGTTCAGCTCCCAGGCCTCCTCCCTCCTGCCCARTTTTACTACAAAAGTCCAGGTGGGATCAGAGAGGACTACATAACYYTCTCTGGGTCAAAGAAGTGACTGAGCAAACAAAGGCACTTGAGCCTTGTCTAGCACCTTTTGGCATGCAGATCTCCAAGCACTTTACAAAGGACATCAAGGTCATTTTTCAAGTCAGGAAACCAAGATACAGAGAGACAAAATAATTTGCCCAAGGTCGCCCAGCACATTAGAGGCACAGTCGGGAACTGAACGCTGCTGGCCTTGCTTCCTGAATCCAGCACTATACCGCAAGGCTGCTAGGCTTCACCGCAGCCCCAGCCTCCCCAGTTTCTCTCCTCCCATTTTGGAGCTGGGTTACGTTTAACAGTCATTACATGATAGGTCCCCAAGGGCTTTTTTTGTCCCTGCCTAACAAAGGACTGATTTGAGATGCAGATTAGAAGGCAGAGTCCTGGGCAGGCTGAGACATACTCTCATTAGCCTTGACCAGGTAAGCTAATACCTGGCATTTCCTCACCTAACTCTGAGCTGCAGCACCCCCAGCTTCCCGAGGGAACCTTGCAGTGCCAGCTCAGCACTGGAGAGCGTCAGGCTATACTCTTGCTGCCCTTGGCACATGTTGCCATGCCACTGCCCACCTCTCCTCTCAAGCCAGGCTGGCGGAGTCTCAGGCACTGCTTCACTGGCTTCCGCCTCGCTCTTTCCCAGCCAGGTGTGCACCTCAGGCATTCGCAGTGCGGGGCCTCCCTGCCACCCTCCACTTCCACACAGCGGGTTGAGCCCATCAGCTGCCTTCCACGTCCGACGGCAGCGGAGACACCTGCAAGATGGCCCTGCTCTGTCTGGACAGATGGGGCCAAGGGCTGTCTCTACGTGCGTGAGCAGGCATGTGCTTTCACATGATACTTGTATGGTCAAATCCCTCCTGGGTGGCTCCTATACAGCCTGCTGCAAGGGACATTGTGGGAAGCTCAGAGGCCTGCAAAACAATTTCAAAGCACTGCAAGACTTACAATTTCTTTCACCGCGTTCTGCTGCTCCTGAACTGCGGCTGTGAACGGTGGGAGGATGTCTGCTTTACCGGAGCCAGCCCCCTGCTCTTTAGAGTCCTTGACAAAATCCACCTGCAAGGTAAAGGTACAGATATCTGGGTGTTACTTAGTAACTCTGCCAGGGACAAACCTCCTACACAACTCTCCTTTATCAAGAGGTTACCTCAGATGATAGGCACACATATCGGTTGAACATGAGGAAGAAGGGGGTGTACTTTGTGACAGAGTTGACTGAGGTGCGGAAGTCGAAGAGCACGGGATCAAGGTGGGCATCCCATTCACTGGGCTTCTCGTTCACCACATTGCAGATGGAGGATTTGAGCACCTCGGCGCTGCGGTCATCCAGGCCCGCGCAGTCTGCAGGGTCTGCAGGGGTGAGGATCTGTGAGATGTTCCAGCGCTCGCATAAATGCCGGCTGACCTGCAAAGGCAGGGGGTTATGCCCACCGAAGAACAAGGTGGGTTCGCACCACAGCGGCAGTCAGCTAACAGCCTCCACAGCACGAGAGCGGCACTGCCCAGGCCCAGGAGATGCTGCTCAGCAGTGAGCTGCACTGGCAGCCTGGCTACCATGGAGAGCAACAGCTATGGAACAGGTTTGGGAGCCCATCTTCTACGTACTTCTAAGTGCCTTAAAACAACAGGCTCTGGCACTGACACATCAGGGGCAGCTAGAAACACCAGGTCAGAACTGAAACCCTTGTGCCTTCCTACTACAGATCCCTGAATGATGTTAAGTAGGCAGGTAGTCAGTGGGATGTGGTTAAGTCACCTTTAAGTCACATGGTTACAGCGAGGGGACTCTATACTACTTCTAATGAAACACACTGAGCAGAAATCCTCCTGAAGGCCTGAGAATGGAGTGGGAGGAAGGTCTGGGAGTACGCCAAGCTCCCCAGCAATGTCAGAGCCCCACAAAAGGTTTTGCAACAACTATCTCTGTGTTTGAGGCTTTCCACAGCGCTGGGAAACTGGGCTAATCACAGGGTAGGGCAGGAAGCTCACAGACATCATCTCACAGGACCCTTTCTTGCAGAGCAGAGAGGCTGCTCTGGAGGTGTGGCTGGAGAACTTGCACAACAGAACCACAGCTCCCAAATCCCTAACGCAGTGAAAGYGCTGGCAAGTCATCCCCTGCTTGCGACAGGGCTGGGGCAGGGAGAAAGTGGCATCAGCCCCTAGCACCCTGCACACGGCGTGCTGTGGCTCTGCCTTTGGGACTCCCTGCCCAAAAGAAAATGCTCAAGATCTGCGGCTTTTCCCTGGACCCTCCAGCACCTGACTCACCTCCTCACAGAAGTCCCAGCTCTGACTGGTGTAAATGTTCTTGGACGCTCCAAACCTGAACAAAAAGAGGAGGACACACAACCAGCTTTCCATCAGTCTCAGGGTAGAGTTCATGCCTCATGGAAAAGGGGATGAAAAAGGGCAGGGGCCCTCCAAGGGAGTTCAGTGCGAAAGCAGCAGGCATGATCTCAGCTCCCCCAGAGCAGAGAGGGGTCTGCTGGCTCCACCTGTTCCAAAATAGCCAAGCCTGTTTGCTTTTGAATGATAAGGCAGCAGGAAACAAGCGGTGTCTTGCTCTGAATGCAAATCTCCACTGACCACATGCATTTTCCACAGTGTTCAGTGGTGACGTGCACCATGTGAGTGCAAAATAAAAACTTTCTGGGAGGGATCAGGGAATGGTTTAAAGCTTCTGCATAGAACTGGGGCATCAACTCTCTTGGCCTTGAAGCTACTCAGAGAACTACTTCTGTGTCTTTCTCCCCACCCCTAAAAACAAGAGGGTAAGAGGTTCTTTCCAGATACTTTGTGAACTGAGAGGCATTGCATAGGCTTGCCTGTAGAAGGGAGAGTTCCTGCTCTTGCAGGGAACCATCTTGTGGACATGGAGTATTTCTGCAACACATGTCCCAAGCTCCCTGTCTCTCTGCAGAGGTACAATGCAACCAGCAACAAAAGAGCCCACCTGTAAAAAATTGTAGCCAGGGCTTTAGCCGCTGATAAGGGATCTTTCTTTTGCAGAGGAACAGCTTCAATCCACTTAGTGAAGTAGTCGGTCACAGTGAGGACATGTGTATTGCTCTGGCTCGTCTCAGGAAAAGGTCCTGCATAAACAATCATCAAGAAAAATCAATACAATGCCATAATAACACCCAAATGAGGAAGGTAATAACCCAGCCCAGCAAAATGATCACTGTGAAAACAACCACAATCCTGCTCTGCAATGTCATTTGGCCAGTACATTTCCGTGACATTTGTCAGCAAAAATACACCCATCACGGTCCCAGTTCTGGGCAGCAACGCACGTCCACAACTCCCCTTATGCGTAGGGAGGAAGCAGAGCCAATCGCGTGGATCAGGTTGCACCTCGGTAGGCTGCTGAGGCCTCCTTGGCACTTCCTCGTCATAGACGCAGGCAGCTTTCACTCACAGGCTGCCTGAAGCCTGCCACGCTTCCTGACGGCTGGCGTGGAAGCCTTGAAGAGCCCGTTTGTCAGCTGCAAGCACTCACCGTGAATGTCTAATCCCAGCACTTCCCAGGGTGATTCCACTTTGACAGGCCTCGCTTTCCGCGATACATTCTTGTTGTGCTCTGCATTTTGGCATGTTTCGCACATTTTGATCTGGAAAGGTGTGGGGGGGAATCACATTAAAAGACTTTAAAATATGCTGACAAATTCTGTCAGATTCAGCCTGGACCATTATGAATGGATGAGTGGGGCAGGACACCTGAGCCCCTTCCCTGTGTCCAGTAAGAACAGGGGGAAATGAGAAAAATGAGACAGAACGCAACAGGCTGACACAGCTCACCTTTGACAAAACTCACCAGACAGCTTTCTCTGACACAATAACCAATTTTTTCAGTGTGGCCTACAGCTAAGACACTTCTCATCCTGCTTTTTGCAAACATTTAGGGTATTTTAACACTCAGGCTGGAGCTAATGGGAATTAGTAAGGGAACTCTGGGAAAGGCTAAATTATCTAAAGGAAAAGGAACAAGTCACAGGAGGAGAAATATCAAGAAAGAGATTAAGAGGTTAAAGAGCAGTCATTACTAGACCCTGGAGGCTAAGCTCTGGGGCTGAATTTACTGATTATCTTAATAACCTTAACACAAAAAGAAGAAGTACAAAGGTAAAGTTTATTGATGACAAAAATTGGGAAGTGTGATCACACAATGCAGGTTAGAACATGACAAAGAACAGTTTTACGAAGTGTAAAGTGACACACGTGTGAGGAACAAACAACACACTGCTGTTACTAGCTAGAAAATCATCAGCCCTGGGATGCTGGAGGGGCGAGGGCTGCTCGGACCATGCAATGTAACCACCCTCCTTCAAACCCCGCTGTGTCACAGAGCCCTGCTGCAGGGGACCTTTGGCAATACAACAGGAGAGGCAGAAGCAGCCAAAGAGAGCTGGTGGAAACACCGAGCTCCTCCTCCCACTACAACAGTCTAGGAAAGTGAGAAGCTCTGGCAGGAATCCAGCGTGTCCAAAGCTAGACCCAACCACACTCGTCTGAAACAATCCCACGCTCCCATGCTGGCCAAGCCTGCCCTGCGTGAGGAGGCCTACCTGTGCAGGTTTCCTGACGCTCAGGAGAAAGACATCCAATCTATCCAGCTGCCTCAGGCCGTTCCAACAGTTTCACCTGCAGAGTTACTTAGTGCGTGGCTTCAAAGCAACAGGCACTAGAAACGACATCATCCCTGCATTAGGGCTCTTTTAGCTGCTCATTTGGGACTCCTGCCTGAACATCCCGGGAGATACTTCTGACGTTGACACTGTCAATGCTCTAAACTTACCCAGTCCACAACATCCTTCACAATCCCCAGCCAGTAGTACCGGCTCTGAATCCTGTGCACGGTCTTCTTCTGGCCCAGGTGGTTCCCGATTTCAGTGAAATGGCTTTCCAGAAAGACTTGCCGCCGCCGTTCAGGATCCACAATCACCTCGCGCTTTTCTTCCTTCTTGGGTCCCACATAGTAGAGGCAGCCACCTGCAGAGGTGAGCGGGTTGTCAACTGAGCCATCGCTCCACAGCGCACCGCCGGGCTCAAGCCACTCTGGAGAAGTTTATCTAAAACAACATGCTCTCACGGGCATTTCAGCTACTCAGTCCCAGGTAAGGGGCCATGTTCACAGTGGGAAAAAACGGTGAGAGACAACGAAGTGGGACTGTTGCCTTGGGAGCTTCTGCAGTACTTTTGGAGAAGCAGCTAAATGCGAATTATCCCCAGATAAACCCAAGGACCTCTTTCCTGCACGCAGGGCTGAGCAAAACCCTCTGGTACAACAGGGTCACCCTGGTCTCCAGAGGCCAGTCACGGCCTACCCTGCTGGGCCCTGGTGTTGCTCCAGCTCACGGCGACCAAGGCCACGCGCCAAAGGCAYGAACACGGAATGAGGGAGGCAGCTGGTCGCAGCAAAGGTACCTCCCAGGGCCCCCCCTCCGCGGAGAGCTGCGTGTGGCGGGGAGCGGGGGAAGGTCCCCGTGCCCACGGACACCTGCTGTCACCTCAGGGGTGCGGGCGGGCGGCCCTGTCCCCACGCACCTCCGCCCCGCGGCCCCCCGCCCCCGTGCCCGCTCCGCCCACGGGGCCCCCTCCGCCGCCACACGCGGGCCCCCACCGTCGATGACGAATTTCTGGGCATAGCGCTTGAGGTTCTTCCTCTTGATGGAGCAGAAGCTGGGCGGGAAGCAGCCCTCGGCCAGCAGGCGGTAGATGTCCTCGAACTTGCTGCTGGGGCCGCACGACTCGGCCGCCACCACCTCCTCCTCGGCCACTTGCAGCGCCGAGTCCATGGCCAGCATGGGCCGCGCGCCCCCGGGGCCGGGGCCGGGGCCGGGGCTGCACCCGCCGCGCGCGTCCC
>NW_020447752.1:1177723-1186261 GCF_003343035.1 Apteryx rowi
TGACGCGCGGCAGGGGGGCGGGGCCGAGGCGCTCAGGGATCGTCTGCGAATATCCCCGCGCGGCTCTCCCGCGGCGCCGCCGTGCTCGCCCTGTGGTAAGCCCAAGCCCCGGCCGCTCCCCGTCCTCTTCGGTGCCGAGTCAGCGCCGCGGGGCCGGCAGCGACCGGAGAGGCCCGGGCTTCCTTTGCCTCGCCGCGCATCGGGGCGTGTGGGCGCTGCGGGGCAGCGATTTTTCTCCTGCCCTGCAGAGAGCGGGCTGCGATCGCTGCACACTCTGGCTTGGCGACGCCTTCGAAGTCACCAAAAATGCATAGAAACGGGAGAAAAGGGACAAGTTTCAAGCCCCCTCGTTTGTTCACCCAGTTAGGAATTTGCCGACGCCCCCTTGCTGGCGCCGGCACGGCCGGAAGCGGCGCGCAGCGCTCCCCGGCGGAGCCGTTTCGCGGCCGGACCGGCGCCGCGCGCGCCCGTGGCCGCTGGCGTCCGGCGGGAAACATGTCCGCGGCCCGCCCGTTCCTGGCCTGCGCCTGCTTCTTCTCGGACAACGTGTTCGTGGGGCGCTACGGGCTGCACGTCCGGTACCGGGACGAGCGGCAGCTCCGCCGCGACTACGGGCGGGTAACGGCGGCGGGGCGGCGCGGGGCGGGGGGAGGCGCGCGGGCCGCCGCCCGGTACCTCAGAGCCGGGCCGGGGCCGCAGAACCCAGACTGGAAACTTCCTTAAATCCTATAGTTTATACGGGCACATTCGTGAGGCGGGAAACGGTTTGTGACAGCGCGTGTTCGTTACAGGCGCTACGGGAGCGCGGCTGCAGGAGCGACGAGGACTTCGGAGCAGTGCTGAGAGAGGTAAAAGCAGTTTTGCCCGTGGGTCCCTGCAAAGCGGGCCGGGCCCTCGGTTTTCATGTGCGTTTTACCTCAGCGAATCGCAGTTTACCAGCTCTGAGGGGGGGGAGAGGATCTGCCGGCTCCCTGGGAGCGGAAAAGTGAGCGGCTCATCCAGGTTTCCTTCTGAGCAGATCCTTCAGTTTATATGGAGCATTTACAGGTCACTGGTGGACTGGACTCAACAGTGTTTGGGGCTGGTAGTTTACTGACTGCTGAAGAGAGCCAAGGTGACTCGCTGAAGCCAGAGGCAGGCACTAGGCCAGGCAGAACTGACACATGCTTCCCTGGTTTGTCTCCCAGTGCCTCCCCCTGCTTCTTCCTCACACAAATTGTGTTGGAGAGAGACCACAGACAAAAATTCCATGCTGGCGCCCAAATCCAGGGCTGGATGTTGTCAGGAAGCCATTTGCTGACAACATGCTGAAAGTAAACGCTATAATTCAGCACATCATGATAATGGACTCCTGCACTACTCCCTAATCAGTTTTAGTCACTTGGCTCCCAGCTGTTTTCTGGTTCTTCTCCCATCCCCTCTTTTGTGAGCTGCTTTTAAAGAGTGCCTTGAGATGGCAGCTTTCACCCAGGGATCCTGTGGAGTTCAGGTAGGGTCTGCCAAGGAAGGCAGCACTGCCTCACCTCAGGCATGCAGCAGGAACTCTCCCCAGAGCACTCGGACAGGAGGGGAGGGAGGGGGCTGGGGCTACTCAACTGCCTGGCTTTGCAGGCCTGGGACAGAGATCTGACACAGAACTGGCTCCAATTTCACTTTTTTTTTTTTTTTTTTTGGCTAGGGAATGTTAAAACTAATCTCACAAGAGTTTATTAAATAGGAAGAACTGCATGAATCAGCTGTTATTACAGCTGTTTCCTTTGAAATGACAGATTGGCCTGTCCCCACAACACTTAGTAGTAATCCCTTCATGACAAGTTCTGTCTCCCTTCTAGTAAGTGTCTTCATTTTGGACAATGATTATATTGCCAGAACATAAGTCAGACTCTTAAAGCGTAAGCTGGCAATTCACGGGGTGTCAGAATACTTGAAAGGGTCAAAACCTCACAGCTCCGCTTGACACATTCATGGAAAGACTTTAGAGTCTTTTTTTTTTTAAGATATCCTTGGTGGGAACATGTCTTAAATCCCTCTTAGGCACTTGACTTTTCAGAGCTTTATTATCCTTGTCTTGACTACAGAAAAGCAAAGGCACACAAGCTCTGTCTCCTGGAGGTGCCCTGAACAAAAATAGCTGGCTTAAATCACTGAGCAAGTTTCTGGAATTGTGTTAGATGCAGCCAGGCTTTGCTTGTCTAACAAGATGCCCTGTTGTTTATTCCAGGTTGAGGCAGAAGTGCAGAGAAGAAAACAGTTAATTCATCAGTCAGTGGAACGAAGAGCTATCATTTCACAGTGTTACAAACCAAAGCACCCAGAAGTGTACGTTCTGCAGGTAGACAGTATGTATGGAATCTATTTTGCACCCAAGGAATTGCTAGAAAGTTTGTTTTTGCAATAGGAAGCCCTCTTCTCCTCAGGATCCTTCACAGTTCTGGAGCTGGACTGATTTAAAAGCAAAATGACTGTCACAGCCTAGCATATTCTCCAGGCAAGATTCTGCCTGGTTTACAGCCAGATAAGAGTAATTATTTATTAAAGCTGCCCCAGCACCCGGTACTGGGCTCAGAATAGCACTGGTAATTTAGGCCTAAAGCCTCACCACAGCAAACAGGGTGAGCAGAGTCTCAGGAACAGCCAACAGAAATCAGCATTTAGGGGCTTAATGTAGACAAGTTCCTGGGTATCAGCTGAGGGGCGGCAGCAGGCTGCTTGCCCGTACACACCCCAGATGAATGCAAGCTAGCCCTCTTTGTTGTGGGCTGCTCTGGTTTGAATTTCATTATGTCTGCAAGACCAAAGACTTCCCAGCCGGGTAGTTACCACAGATCAGCAGTGGCATGCAGACAAGTTCTCACAGACTTCCTGCTCCGTGATGCTCTAGTAGCAAGTTCTGCTGTTGTCTGTCACAGTCTTGTGGGGAAGCATTCACAGCAGAGCCTGATCACTCCGTTGTGCCTAGGCCTTGGCAAAATGCTAACTCTGTTAGGAATGACTTTGCGCTTACCTGCTAAGTGTCCATAATGCGAGTCAGGCTTTTTTCCCATCGTGCCAAGGATAAATCTGGCCAGTTATACTTAGAAACACCTATGAATGTAAGCAAGCAGCAGCTTACCTAAACCACCAAAAAACCCACAAGTAACATTCTGCATTTGCTGTTGTATAAATAACCCAAGTGTGGCCATCAGCCTTGGTCCCTGGACTCTACATAGTTTCCCATGGCTGTCTGAAAGTCTGTTTCCTTGTTGGGCTGTAAAAGCCTGCATGAGCTAATTGTTTTTCTGTGTATTTTTATCATCCTCCTCTTGACGCAAGGATTCATTCCTGGCCCCAGAGTTTCTAGAAATCGTGAGATACTGCACATCACCAGATGCTCATCTCGATGGCCTCCTGCAGTACACTGAGTCCTTCTCAGGTAAAGGAAACAGCCCATCAGCAGCAATGAACTCCCAGTGTGACACTGCAACTTCAGTGATGACAGCTATTTTCAAGCCCTGTCTTCAATATCTGAGTTCCAATACACAACCAAAACAAGCAGGATGTTATTTTCTGCCTGATGAGAGTCTCTGGAGAGACAGTAGCGTGCAGCAGCTACACTCTAGATGAGATCCTGTTTTCTGGTTTTCCAGCCCCAGTCTGCTGATGTCTCACCAGAGACATCTACCTGCAGCAGGGCTGGTTTTTTGGTTGTACCATGAGCTCCCAAGGAAGCCTGTTGAAGGAACCTTATTAGCCTGGGGGCTTGGTTTTCCCCTTCCCAAGTGCTTTACTGTTTCAGACAATTCCCTTTGGTTAGTCAGAGCTGGAGTATTTTCAGTCTAGATTTCAGTCTTTTTAAAAGAGATCTCGGTTTACTGTTTCCCTGGTGGCATCCATGAAGCTCTTTCCCTACAAGAAACACTATAAAAATGTAGAGGGGAAGCTGCTGCAAAGTTGCCCCCTTTTCTCAAGGCAACAAGGGGGTGGGCAGGGACAAGTGTGTATTTTCAGGGCTCCCGGTGGTTATTTGTCCAAGGCATGGTTCCCAGGCATACAGCCTTCTCATGCGGTCTTTATCTAAGCTATATCCTTAATACTGAGCCCTCTCTCCCCCATACAGACCTTTGGGGCCCTCCCAGAAGGTTGGCACCAGGCAAGTGAATCCCCCCATCCCCTAAATGACCTTGACTCCCATTCATCCACGAGGCTGTATTTGCACTGTTGATGCAGTATCCTCCCTCCAGAGCTTGTGGACCTTCTTGAGGCATTTCCTTGGCACCTACAGCAGGCATTTAAATCAGTGCCAGGTCTTCTGACTGAATGGGAAAGCCAGGAAGCAAAGGGCCGGTATGGACAACAGATACATCCCAGAACCTGTCCCAGGAATGGTGCCAGCCCCTTGAGCAGCCTGAGCACAAGGTGAAGCGTGTGGGTGCTGCTTTCTCTCTGATGTCAACACCATCTACACAGACAGTGTGACAGCCAGGTACTTTTTTTCCTGTTGTTCTCCCCACCGAGCGGTATCTTCCTTCTCCTGGCAGATAAGAGGATCTATCGACTCCCGGTGTTCACAGAGGAGTTCTGCCAAACCTTTGTCGATGAGCTGGAGAACTTTGAGCACTCAGACATGCCTAAAGGCAGGCCCAACACAATGAATAACTATGGGGTAGGACTCACTGGCTCTTGTTCTTCTTTAGGGGGAGCATTCATGAGCAGACTGTTTACTTCCTTGCTTCACATGCCTTTCCCCTCAAAAATGTACATAATCTGAGTACAGCCTACTTTGAGTATAGCTTCCTTCCAAGTGAAAGGGCTGAGGGAACGTGTATTCCTTGTCCAGAGACAAAAGGACAGGACAAAGCAGGGGAAGGGGATGGGAGCTGACATCTTGGAGCAAAGAGCACCTTTTACTTAAGCAATACCCTTTTAAAATCAAGGACTCTATTTTTAAATGAACACTCAATTTTTGATTGTACTCACTGTCTGTTCACCATCACTTTCCACCTTTACCCTCATTCCTTTGTGTGTAGCTGGAGCCTTTGCTCTTCAGTTTTTTATCTGAGCAAGTAGCAGGGCTGGAGAATAAGACACAGCTCTGCAGCAGCTCTGGTGAAGCAGCAGATGCGACCTAGTTGCTGGTCAGCTGTTCCCATCTCCTCTCTCTTTGGGACAGGTTTTGCTAAATGAGCTTGGGATGGACGAAACTTTCATCACACCGCTGCGTGAAAAATACCTGCAGCCCATAACGGCACTGCTTTATCCTGACTTGGGGGGTGCTTGTCTGGACAGCCACAAAGCGTTTGTGGTCAAGTACTCACTGCATGAAGATCTGGATTTGAGCTCTCACTATGACAATGCAGAAGTCACCTTAAATGTTTCRCTGGGAAAAGACTTCACAGAAGGCAACTTGTACTTTGGGGATTTCCRCCAGGTACTGAGCATTTTCCTAATTTGCACCCTGATCCTATTCCCTGCCACCCTCCCCAATTTCAAACCTGTAACTGTGTTTCAGGAAGCTGCGAGTAGCTGTGTTAAAAGGAGCGTTATTAATTAGAACTCTTAGAAAAAAAATTCTAATTGTTCTAATTCTTCAACTGTAGTTTAGATTTCCGTCTAGAGAAGCCTATAGATAGAATGAATAGGGAGTTGCCAGTAAGAAAAGTTAGTCAACTTCTGGCTAATCTAAAACAAACAACAAAAATATTATTCACTTCTGACAGTCAGAACCACTCTGCCCTCTCCCCTCCTTTTTTAAATGCAGAGATTATACATGAGCTTTTTCTGCTACAGAAAAAGTTCTCAATAGTTAAGCTAATTGCAGCCAATTCAAAGAGATGATATAGACCACTATCACAGCAGAAACTGGAGTGAAAGAAACCAACCCATCTTTCCACAGCTAAAATAATGAGCAGGAAGGTGCGGAGAGAGAAACGGAAGGCATTTAGATCTATGGCCCCTATTACCAGGGGAATCCTGGCAAGGGAGGGGTAATAACACTGATACACCAATAAACCAGCTTTTTTGACTGAAACTCTGTGTTTAAATTCCCTCTGGATCCAGTACTGGCTATGTCTTACTTGCAAACAGTTGTACTGAACTGCTGCCAAGTCACCGCAGAGTGACTGCATTTCAGAGCTGCAGCAAGTCTTCTCCATTTCATTTGCTGAGTGCTGTGGGTGAGAAGGTGGCAAGTGAAAGCTGCAACTGCTTGAGCATTGTCCTGCCAATGACCTTCTGGTGTAACGCGGTATCTGCCTCCCTTTGTTCCAGGATCCCACCCCTGTGCCAAGTACATAGAGATCGAACACGTGGGAACCCAAGGGCTGTTACACCGAGGAGRGCACATCCATGGGGCACTTCCCATTGCCTCCGGGGAACGCTGGAACCTCATTATTTGGATGAGATCATCTGCCATCCGCAACCAGCTTTGCCCCATGTGCAACAAGAAACCCGACCTGGTGGAAGCAGAGGGGTTTGGAGATGGGTTCACAGAGACCCTTGAAGATGATATGCCTGAGACTGTGAATCTCTGTTCTTTGTGGTAGCAGATGGCACAGTATGGTTTCTTCAGGCTGAGCTGGCTAAAGTTGCTTTCTGACCTCCCAGACCATGTGAATGGACTCTTTGATGGATGCATCAGTCATGTAACAAGTAGCTGTCACCTGGGGAAACAACACAAAACCAGTCCTGCTGGGGTTAGGGAAGCCAGCTGCTTGGCAGCTGAAGAGCTGGTACTTGAGCTAGCCTGGGCTTGCGCTCGGCCTTGGGCACTGGAGAATGTCTGGAAGATGTAAAAGGCCTTAACACTTCGATTCACTGCAGAGGTTGTGTAAGTATTTTCAGGTACACAAGAGAGACCAAAGCTGCTTGGCCTTTGTGAAGACCTCTGTGCCAACAGCAGCATTGTGGGTCCCTCTGTAAATGGAAAAGAATCATACAATAAAGTCCTACAATTACTGCTCCTCTCCTATTTGCAGGGACTCGTGTCCTCTTCCAGATGAAAGGGAAGAGCCTTTTGTTGCTAGACAGCAATGAGGTTGCTGGAGCTTTACCTAGTCCAGGCTCAGAAACATTTGTCAAGAGTAATGTAGGGAGAGCTGATCCCATAGGGTGGTGGAGAGCATCTCTCGGGGACTCTACCAGCTCTTTTTGAGCAGACATTTCACTTCCAAAGATACTGTGAACCTCAACTGAACAAGCAGAAATCAGCTTTAGAAGAGGCAGCTCCCAGAGCTTTGTCTATGTAACATAGCAAAACTTTCCAGAGGAAAAGAGCATGCAGTCTTAGCCTAAATGGTTAATTCCCTTCCTTTAGGTACATGAACAGGTGGCAATATAAATTAACCATCTCAGCCTGGGCACAGCAGGCAGGCAGGCCTGTGACTCCTTAATTTGGCACTGAGATCCCTTGGTGACTAATGCATTAGGAGGATCGTGTGTTCTCTCCGTCCCACTGCTAGCTAGTTGAGGGCATGAAATCAGAGCTTCAGAGAGAAGACTCATCTACAAAACAAATTAAAGATGCCAGATATCTTTTGATTTGGCTTCTGCATTTGGCTCTGTAGAAAATTAATCGCATAGATTTGATATACACGTACACCACTACATTTCTAGGAGGCTCTTTTCATTCGTTTATTCAACTCCAATAATTACAGTGTATGGACTTAGCATAATCAATGATTTTGAAAGGCTATGTGAGCAGTGCCAGTATAATTACCACAAAGAGTGCTGATCTTAAGCCTTCCCAGCAGATCTGCTGTAATTTTGGCTGGAGATGCTGTTAGCATACAGTGCTGATTAGCTTTTCACTTGCAAAACTCATTAAAATTGGAAGGGAAGTGTCCATTATATTTGTGCACTGAACCCCACAGTCAGCACCAAAGGGCTTTTTTTTTTTTTTTTTTCCTTTCTGCTTTCTCTATCAGGAAAACCAATCATGAAGTCTTAATTTCTTCCAGCAGGAAATGTTAACATTTCCTATTTGCATCTGAATGAGGTCAAGAAAATTAAGTTAGTGAAAGAGAAATACCATCCCAAGCCTTCTTTTGTCTAGCACCTGGRTGCAGCAAAGGCCAGCTACAAATGGCTCCGCAGGCCAAGCCCTGGGATGGACCAGTATCTCCRTCTTCTCATTTAAAAGCGGAGCCAGGAGGTCATGGCACTGGCTCGTGTTCCCGTCCCTTGCTCACTTACTACATCACTTCATAACTCACGCTTCAGTTTCCCTCTTTGTAAAACTGGGATAACACTCAACACACCCTTAGCCAGAGTCGGTCTCAGGCTAAACCCATCAGCGAGGGATGGCGACCGAGACGCGGGCCCAGCCGAGCTTCCCCGCCGCTCTGGAGAAGCCACTCGCGCTTGCACGGGGAAGCGAGAGACAGAGGCCGGGCAGGTTCATCCGGACACTGACGCCTCCTGCCTGCAACSGCGGCAAGGACCCGCCTGAGCAGGACCCGCCTTTCAGAGCGGGGGAGCCGCCTTCCCACTGAGGCCCTTCCCGGGAGTCAGGTGCCCCCGTCCCACCGCGGGCCACGGACACCAGGCCGCCGAGCGAAGCCC
>NW_020447752.1:1186736-1189122 GCF_003343035.1 Apteryx rowi
GGCGCGCATGCGCGCTCTGGCGACACCCCGGGGCGGGCCCGGAGGCGGCGGGGGCGGGGCTCTTAAAGGGCCGGCGCACGGCACGTTAGGCTCTTAAAGGGCCAGCGCACTCTAAACCGCGTTCTCAAAGGGCGGCTGCTTGCTGGGCCGGGCTCTTAAAGGGCCAGCACACCGCTCGTGGGCTCTTAAAGGGCCAGTGCATGCTGCCCGGTTCTTAAAGGGCCAGCACACACTGAGCCGGGTTCTTAAGGGGCCAGTGCACGGTGGGCGCTCCCAGCAGCGGGGTGGGGAGGGGGCCAGCGCTGGGCTGCGGGGGGCTCTCACCGCAGTGGGGGAGAGTGTCAGCGGTGGTGGCCACGGGCTCGGGCCAGGCCGGGAGCGGGGCTGCGGCACCGGGGCGCGGGGAGACGCCGCCGGCCTCGCCTGGAAGCGGGCTGCTGCCGGGAGCGCGGAGCCCCCGCTCACCCACCGCCAACGCCGCCTCCCCAGAAACCTCTCTGCACCTCCCCGACCGTCATTTATTTATTTATTTATCTATTTATTGTGATCGAAGTTTCCACCTTGGAAGCGAATCAGCCCTCGGGCTCCGCGCAGCGCGTGGCCCTGCGTGGCAGCGTCTAGGTGGCGAACACGCGGGTGATGAAACGCCGTCGCTGGCAGGCGGCCGTGGGCGAGCGCTGCCCCCGCGCCCCTGCGCCCCCGCCACCACCGCCGCCGCCACGCACCTCTTTTTATTGATTAATTAATTAATTTAATGGACGCGCGCCTCTCGCCGCCTTCRGCCTGCGGCTTGCTGGCGGCCCGCTGGCCGGCGGTGCCGGTTCAACGCGTAACCTGCTTTCTAAAAGCAAATTGGAGTGTTAAAAGTCCATTTCCCCTTTCGGGCCTGCTCTCAGCATTTCAAATATGGGGGGGAGCGGGCGGCTGACGGGAGACGCGTACCCTGTGCCCGCAGGGGGGCCCAGGCGCCATGGCTCACAGCCGGGCCCGGAAGCGATCCCGGAGCAGGAGCCGAAGCAGCTCGCGGAGCAGACGGCAGAGGAAGGAGAAGAAAAGGAGGAGAAGCAGCAGGGACTCGCCGCGGGGCAGCCGCTCTCCTGCGAGGACGCGGAGCTCCGGGTCTCGCCGGCGCGGGTCCGGCTCGGCGTCGGCTCGGGAAGGTAGGGGCCGGCGAGCCCCCCCCGTTCCCCGCGTCGCCCGGGGGCAGATGCCCAGCGAGGGCCCCGGGGGARGGAGGAGAGAGGATCCCTGCTTTCAGCTGGATTGGTGCCGTCTCAACACYGGGGGCTTCGCCAGGCATTTAGGGGCTTCGTCGCTCAAGCAAGAGGGGCACCGGGCTGGGAGAGCGGGGCGGCGCGAAACGTGGAGGGTGGGCAGCATCTCTGCCTCTTCTCGTGTATTGCAGAAAGGAAGAAAGAAGGCAAGGCCAAAAAGAAGAGGAAGGCGAGTACGTCGTCTTCTGGGACAGCATCCTCCTCCTCCAGCTCCTCCTCGTCTTCGACATCCTCCAGCTCCTCTTCTGACGACTCCAGCGACAGCGATGCCAAACCAAAGAAGAGGCGGCACAGCAAAAAGAAGCAAGCGAAACAGAAGGACAAGAAGAGGAAGAAGAAAAGGATAAAAAAGAAACTGAAAAAGAAGTCGAAGGAGAGGGCTAAGGAGGAGAGCGCCAAGGAGGAAGCGGTGCCCGGCCCCTCGCTGGAGCAGTGGCAGAAGGAGGYGCTGGTGGACTCCGGGCCAGGTGATGCCACGTTTCCCTCCCGCTTATGCTAGGGCAGAAAAGCGTCGCCCGCGTCGCCGTTTACGGGATCCACGTGAGGTGCCCGGGGGGTAGCGGGGCTGCCCATGGAGAGGAACCCCCCATTCCCTCCCTCCTACGTACCTTGGCCTCTTCAAGCCGCGCTGAGTAAACATAAGGAGCCACATTCACTGATTAATTTTTAAAGTGTTTCGATCTAGTTTATAAATGTGGGCTGGGAACAAAGAGGCCAAACGAAAGGACGTGGTCGGCAGTAACAAGCTGGCAAAGCTGGTGCCACCTCTGAGGACACGGCGCTGACGTTGCTCTGCCTGGTTTATCGCGGCTCCTCGGGCGCCGCCGGGGTCGGGGCCGTGTCCGTGGCTGTTCGCCGCAGACGCGCCTGCGCCCCTCGGGCGGGCGCTGGCCCCACGAGCTCGGTTCTTACCAACTGACTCATTCCAGTTTTGACAGATGAGCAAAAATCCCGAATCCAGGCCATGAAGCCCATGACGAAGGAAGAATGGGACGCGAGGCAGAGTGTCATCAGGAGAGTCGTGGATCCTGAAACGGGCAGAACCAGGTACGGTCCCCTGGAGTGGAGACCATCGCCTGCTCGGAGGCAGCTTGTCCGTCCCCGTCCGCAGC